>NW_023493726.1:77500-90000 GCF_013265735.2 Oncorhynchus mykiss | reverse complement strand
GTGTAGAAGCACGGTGGCTAGGAAAAACTCCCTAGACAGGCCAAAACCTAGGAAGAAACCTAGAGAGGAACCAGGCTATGTGGGGTGGCCAGTCCTCTTCTGGCTGTGCCGGGTGGAGATTATAACAGAACATGGCCAAGATGTTCAAAGGTTCATAAATGACCAGCATGGTCGAATAATAATAAGGCAGAACAGTTGAAACTGGAGCAGCAGCACAGCCAGGTGGACTGGGGACAGCAAGGAGTCATCATATCAGGTAGTCCTGGGGCATGGTCCTAGGGCTCAGGTCAGTTGAAACTGGAGCAGCAGCACGGCCAGGTGGACTGGGGACAGCAAGGAGTCATCATATCAGGTAGTCCTGGGGCATGGTCCTAGGGCTCAGGTCAGTTGAAACCGGAGCAGCAGCACGGCCAGGTGGACTGGGGACAGCAAGGAGTCATCATGTCAGGTAGTCCTGGGGCATGGTCCTAGGGCTCAGGTCCTCAGAGAGAGAGAAAGAAAGAGAGAAGGAGAGAATTAGAGAACGCACACTTAGATTCACACAGGACACCGAATAGGACAGGAGAAGTACTCCAGATATAACAACCTGACCCTAGCCCCCCGACACATAAACTACTGCAACATAAATACTGGAGGCTGAGAGTGGGTTAACTGCCTGTTCAGTGGCAGAACGACTGATTTCTACCTTGTCAGCTCGGCGATTCAATCTTGTAACCTTTCGGTTACTGGCCCAACGCTTTAACCACTAGGCTACCTGCTCCAACCACTAGGCTACCTGCTCTAACCACTAGGCTACCTGCTCTAACCACTAGGCTACCCTGCTCTAACCACTAGACTACCCTGCTCTAACCACTAGGCTACCTGCCTCTAACCACTAGGCTACCTGCTCTAACCACTAGGCTACCCTGCTCTAACCACTAGGCTACCTGCTCTAACCACTAGGCTACCCTGCTCTAACCACTAGGCTACCTGCTCTAACCACTAGGCTACCTGCTCTAACCACTAGGCTACCTGCTCTAACCACTAGGCTACCTGCTCTAACCACTAGGCTACCTGCTCTAACCACTAGGCTACCTGCTCTAACCACTAGGCTACCTGCTCTAACCACTAGGCTACCTGCTCTAACCACTAGGCTACCCTGCTCTAACCACTAGGCTACCTGCTCTAACCACTAGGCTACCTGCTACCTGCTCTAACCACTAGGCTACCTGCTCTAACCACTAGGCTACCTGCTACCTGCTCTAACCACTAGGCCAATAACCTCGTTATTGTTATTTTATTGTGTAACTTTTTTATTTTATTTTTTACATTTTTTAAATTGTTTATTTTGTAACTATTTTTTCTTAAAATGGCATTGTTGGTTAAGGGCTTATTATCTCTGTCTGTCTCTGTCTGTCTGTGTCTCTGTCTGTCTCTATCTGTGTCTCTGTCTGTCTGTCTCTGTCTGTCTGTGTCTCTGTCTGTCTCTATCTGTGTCTCTGTCTGTCTGTCTCTGTCTGTCTGTGTCTCTGTCTCTATCTGTGTCTCTGTCTGTCTGTGTCTCTGTCTCTGTCTGTGTCTCTGTCTGTCTGTGTCTCTGTCTCTATCTGTGTCTCTGTCTGTCTGTGTCTCTGTCTCTATCTGTGTCTCTGTCTCTATCTGTGTCTCTGTCTGTCTGTGTCTCTGTCTCTATCTGTGTCTCTGTCTGTCTGTGTCTCTGTCTCTATCTGTGTCTCTGTCTGTCTGTGTCTCTATCTGTGTCTTTCTGTCTGTGTCTCTGTCTCTATCTGTGTCTCTGTCTGTCTGTGTCTCTGTCTCTATCTGTGTCTCTGTCTGTCTGTGTGTCTCTCTCTCTCTCTATCTGTGTCTCTGTCTCTGTGTGTGTCTATCTGTGTCTCTATATCTGTGTGTGTCTATCTGTGTCTCTATCTATGTGTGTGTCCCTATCTCTGTCTCTATCTCTGTGTGTGTGTCTATCTCTGTGTGTCCCTATATATGTGTCTATCTCTGTGTGTCTCTGTGTGTCTCTATCTATGTCTCTCTCTGTGTCTCTATCTCTGTGTGCATCTCAACAGTCTAAAGTTGTTTCCTCTCGTCGTCTCCTCTCCTAGTTGTCTATCCTTGTTTCCTCTCCTTGTCTCCTCTTCTCCTCCCCTCTATAAAGACTCGCCACTCCAGACTTCAGAATCAAATCACTTTTATTATTAAACCAAGAGAAACCATAGAAACCAATAAACTACTCTTGATTGGTTCGGTCCTCTGACTTTACAGCTCGTCTTTAGACGTCTCATCAGATGACCTGTCAGATGACTCATCAGTGACCTGTCAGAAGGAGAGAGGGGATTGGTCAGAAGAGCTTAGAGTGGGAGGGGTTTGCATAATTAGTCAGGTAAGTTCAACTTCACCTCCTCTTCATCATCCTCATCCTCCTCATCCTCCTCTTCCACCTTCGGAAGCTGTCCTCCATTGTCCAGGAACATAGCAAACGTCTCTAAGTCTCTGGTCCCACTGTACTCTACCTCCTACACACACACACACACACACACACACACACACACACACACACACACACACACACACACACACACACACACACACACACACACACACACACACACACACAGTGTAGTTTGTGATAGAGGTGTGACAGTGTAGTCTTTCTATCCTTCCGATAGATTATGTGTGACTCCCTCTAGGGTCAGAGGTTAAGGTTAAGGTCAGAGGTTAAGGGTTAAAGGTTACCTTGCTGTCTTCTCCAGCAGGGTAGTATCGTAGCGTTGGGAAGCCAGACACAGACACTCCCTCTACCTCGTTTGTTTAGGGTTAGAGGTTAAGGTTAAGGTCAGAGGTTAAGGGTTAAAGGTTACCTTGCTGTCTTCTCCAGCAGGGTAGTATCGTAGTGTAGGGAAGCCAGACACAGACACTCCCTCCACCTCATTGGTCGTGGCGTCAATCTTGGCAATGATGATGTCATCCCGGTCAGCGTACTTCTCTGCCAACATCTCCCAGACTGGTGCCAGCTCCTTACAGTGACCGCACCATGGGGCATCTACACACAGGCACACTATCTTTAGCTAACGTTCCCTAGCTAGTTAGGGTTTGGTTTACTTCTCTGCCAGCTTCTCCCAGACAGGAACCAGCTCCTTACAGTGACCGCACCATGGGGCATCTACACACAGGCACACTATCTTTAGCTAACGTTCGCTAGCTAGTTAGGTTTTGGCTTACTTCTCTGCCAGCTTCTCCCAGACAGGAGCCAGCTCCTTACAGTGACCAATGGGGCATCTACACACACACTATCTTTAGCTAACGTTCGCTAGCTAGCTCAATTTACACTTAGCTAGCTACTAGCGACAGGTAACTGGCTAAATAGAGGAAACACCACTAGCGACAGGTAACTGGCTAAATAGAGGAAACACCAAGATGGTGTCTTAATAAGTCTTCACCACGACGACCAGCCAAACAGCTTCACCTCAGATTCTACAGGTGTCTGGAACTCTGTCGGAGGGATGCGACACCATTCTTCCACAATAAAGACGACCAGCCAAACAGCTTCACCTCGGATTCTACAGGTGTCTGGAACTCTGTCGGAGGGATGCGACACCATTCTTCCACAATAAAGACGACCAGCCAAACAGCTTCACCTCGGATTCTACAGGTGTCTGGAACTCTGTCTGAGGGATGCGACACCATTCTTCCACAATAAAGACGACCAGCCAAACAGCTTCACCTCGGATTCTACAGGTGTCTGGAACTCTGTCGGAGGGATGCGACACCATTCTTCCACAATAAAGACGACCAGCCAAACAGCTTCACCTCGGATTCTACAGGTGTCTGGAACTCTGTCGGAGGGAACGCGACACCATTCTTCCACAATAAAGACGACCAGCCAAACAGCTTCACCTCGGATTCTACAGGTGTCTGGAACTCTGTCGGAGGGAACGCGACACCATTCTTCCACAATAAAGACGACCAGCCAAACAGCTTCACCTCGGATTCTACAGGTGTCTGGAACTCTGTCGGAGGGATGCGACACCATTCTTCCACAATAAAGAGGTTATTTTGTTGACGTTGGAAAATGCTGACTCCGCCCTTCCAGAACCGTAAGTGTTCAATTGGGTTGAGCTCTGGTGACTGAGACGGCCATGGCATATGGTTTACATCATTCAGCGACCACTCATACCCTGTGGATGGGGGCAGTGTCATCCTATGGGAGCAGAGCTATGGTGGCCAAAATAATGGCCTGCCCAGCATTCTTATACGTGACCCTAAGCATGATGGGATGTTAATTGCTTAATTAACTCAGGAACCACACCTGCACACCTGCTTTCAATATACTTTGTATATCCCTCATTTACTCAAGTGCTTCCTTTATTTTAGCAGTAATCTGTAGTACAGAGAGGATTTATTATGCCACGCCTTGGAAGTTGAACTGCTGATGATTGATACAGGAATAGTTGACTTACAGAACTCTACGAAGACATTCTTGTTGTTGTCGAGGGCGACAGCCTCAAAGTTCTTCCCGACCAGAACTTTAACGGGTCCTTTATCCCAGTCCTCTGGTACCTCCTCGCTCAGCAGGTGAGACTGTAACCACAACACACAGTTATCCTCTAACCCCTGACCTCTAACCCATAACCTCTCATCTCTAACCCTTGACCACTAATCGCTAACCTCTAACCCCTGACCTCTAACCCATAACCTCTCATCTCTAATCCTTGACCACTAATCTCTGATCTCTAACCCCTGACCTCTAACCTTAAACTCCTGACCCCTAACCCCTGACCCTTATGCCAGTCCTCAGGTACATCCTCACTGAGAAAGTGGGCCTGGAACCATAACAAACAGTTAGACCCTAATCCTGACCTCTAAACTTTACACCCTGTGTGGCTGTAGGGGTATACGTGTGAACTGGTTGGCTGGCTATAGTGGTGGGAGTATTGTGATTGGCTAGCTCTAGTAGTAGGGGTGATGTGACTGGCTAGCTCTAGTAGTAGGAGTGATGTTATTGGCTAGCTCTAGTAGTAGGGGTGATGTGATTGGCTAGCTCTAGTAGTGGGGGTGATGTGATACGTTGGCAGTATGGTCAGGAGTGATGTGATTGGCTAAGTCTAGTAGTAGGTGTTATGTGATTAGTTAGCGCTAGCAGTAGGAGTGATGTGATTGGTTGGGTGGGTGGTTGATTACCTTCACGGTTCCGTCCAGAACTCCCTGACAGAACGTTTGGAGCGTGGCGGCCGTTATCTGCCCAATCAGAGCGAACTTTTTGGTGGTGTCGGTGTTGATGATGCGTACAGCGGGGGCGTCGCCCTCGGAAAGACCGAAGTACTTCAGGACATGACTGACTGGTCCCGTTACATCTATAATGATGAACAATACCTACACACACACACACACACACACACACACACACACACACACACACACACACACACACACACTTGTCAATGCCCATACCAACGAAAACCTTGAAAAACCATGACAATCTGCTGCTGAACAATGTACTGAATATAGTAGTGTGTAGTAGTATACTGCATATAGTAGTAGTATAATGTTTATATTTTTTATTTTATTTTATTTCACCTTTGATTAACCAGGTAGGCTAGTTGAGAACAAGTTCTCATTTGCAACTGCGACCTGGCCAAGATAAAGCGTAGCAATTCGACACAAACAACAACACAGAGATACACATGGAATAAACAAAACATACAGTCAATAATACAGTAGAACAAAAGAAAACAAAAAGTCTATATACAGTGAGTGCAAATGAGGTAAGTTAAGGAAATAAATAGGCCATGGTGGAGAAGTAATTACAATATAGCAATTAAACACTGGAATGGTAGATCGGCAGAAGATGAATGTGCAGGTAGAGATACTGGGGTGCAAAGGAGCAAAATAAATAAATAAATATGGGGATGATAGATGGGCTGTTCAAGCTGCTCTGACAGCTGGTGCTTAAAGTTAGTGAGGGAGATGTGAGTCTCCAGCTTCAGAGATTCTTGCAATTCTTTCCAGTCATTGGCAGCAGAGAACTGGAAGGAAAGACGACCAAAGGAGGAATTGGCTTTGGGAGTGACCAGTGAGATATACCTGCTGGAGCGCGTGCTACGGGTGGGTGCTGCTATGGTGACCAGTAAGCTGAGATAAGGCGGGGCTTTACCTAGCAGAGACTTGTAGATAACCTGTAGCCAGTGGATTTGGCGACGAGTATGAAGCGAGGGCCAACCAACGAGAGCGTACAGTTCGCAATGGTGGGTAGTGTATGGTTGCTTTGGTGACAAAACGGATGGCACTGTGATAGACTACATCCAGTTTGTTGAGTGTTGGAGGCTATTTTATAGATGACATCACCGAAGTCGAGGAACGGTAGGATGGTCGGTTTTACGATGGTATGTTTGGCAGCATGAGTGAAGGATGCTTTGTTGCGATATAGGAAGCCGATTCTAGATTTAATTTTGGATGCTTAATGTGAGTCTGGAAGGAGAGTTTACAGTCTAACCAGACACCCAGGTATTTGTAGTTGTCCACGTATTCTAAGTAAGAGCCGTCCAGTGTAGTGATGCTGGACGGGCGAGCAGGTGCGGGCAGTGATCGATTGAATAGCATGCATTTTAGTTTTACTTGCGTTTAAGAGCAGTTGGAGGCCACGGAAGGAGAGTTGTATGGCATTGAAGCTCGTCTGGAGGTTAGGTTAACACAGTGTCCAAGGAGGGATAGAAGTATACAGAATGGTGTCGTCTGCGTAGAGGTGAATCAGAGAATCACCAGCAGCAAGAGCAACATCATTGATGTATACAGAAAAGAGAGTCGGCCCGAGAACTAAACCCTGTGGCACACCCATACAGACTGTCAGAGGTCCGGACAACAGGCCCTCCGATTTGACACATTGAACTCTATCAGAGAAGTAGTTGGTAAACCAGGCGAGGCAATCATTTGAGAAACCAAGAAATCGAGTCTGCCAATAAGAATGTTGTGATTGACAGAGTCGAAAACCTTGGCCAGGTCGATGAATACGGCTGCACAGTAATGTCTCTTATCGATGGCGGTTATGATGTCGTTTAGAACCTTGAGCGTGGCTAAGGTGCACCCATGACCAGCTCTGAAACCAGATTGCATAGCGGAGAAGGTACGGTGGGATTCGAAATGGTCAGTAATCTGTTTGTTAACTTGGCTTTCGAAGACCTTAGAAAGGCAGGGTAGGATAGATATAGGTCTGTAGCAGTTTGGGTCTAGAGTGTCACCCCCTTTGAAGAGGGGGATGACCGCGGCAGCTTTCCAATCTTTGGGAATCTCAGACGATACGAAAGAGAGGTTCAACAGGCTAGTAATAGGGGTTGCAACAATTTCGGCAGATAATTTTAGAAAGAGAGGGTCCAGATTGTCTAGCCCGGCTGATTTGTAGGGGTCCAGATTTTGCAGCTCTTTCAAAACATCAGCTATCTGGATTTGGGTAAAGGAGAAATGGTGGGGGCTTTGGCGGGTTGCTGTGGAGGGTGCCGGGCAGTTGACCGGGGTAGGGGTAGCCAAGTGGAAAGCATGGCCAGCCGTAATGCTTATGGCCAGCCGAAATGCTTATTGAAATTCTCAATTATAGTGGATTTATCGGTGGTGACAGCCTTAAAAAACCACTGCCAGCGGTCATCAATTGTAAAAAGCCTTGCCTTATCTAACTGCCTGTCTATATTTGTTCCTAACTTCCTTGAAAAGTTGCATATCACGGGGGCTATTCGATGCTAATGCAGAATGCCACAGGATGTTTTTGTGCTGGTCAAGGGCAGACAGGTCTGGAGTGAACCAAGGACTATATCTGTTCCTGGTTCAAATTTTTTTGGGAGGGGCATGCTTATTTAAGATGGTGAGGAAGGCATTTTTTTTAAATAACCAGGCATCCTCTACTGACAGGATGAGATCAATATCCTTCCAGGATACCCTGGCCAGGTCGATTAGAAAGGCCTGCTCGCTGAAGTGTTTCAGGGAGCGTTTGACAGTGATGAGTGGAGGTCGTTTGACCGCTGACCCATTACGGATGCAGGCAATGAGGCAGTGATCGCTGAGATCCTGGTTGAAGACCACAGAGGTGTATTTAGAGGGCAAGTTGGTTAGGATGATATCTATGAGGGTGCCCGTGTTTACGGCTTTGGGGAGGTACCTGGTAGGTTCATTGATCATTTGTGTGAGATTGAGGGCATCAAGCTTAGATTGTAGGATGGCTGGGGTGTTAAGCATGTTCCAGTTTAGGTCGACTAGCAGCACGAGTTCTGAAGATAGATGGGGGGCAATCAGTTCACATATGGTGTCCAGAGCACAGCTGGGGGCAGAGGGTGGTCTATAGCAGGAAGCAACAGTGCAAGACTTGTTTTTAGAGAGGTGGATTTTTAAAAGTAGAACTTCAAATTGTTTGTGTACAGACCTGGATAGGACAGAACTCTGCAGGCTATCTTTGCAGTAGATTGCAACACCGCCCCCTTTGGCAGTTCTATCTTGTCTGAAAATATTGTAGTTAGGGAAGAAAATGTCAGAATTTTTGGTGGTCTTCCTAAGCCAGGATTCAGACACAGCTAGAACATCCGGGTTGGCAGAGTGTGCTAAAGCAGTGAATAAAACAAACTTAGGGAGGAGGCTTCTAATGTTAACATGCATGAAACCAAGGCTTTTACGGTTACAGAAGTCATCAAAAGCCTGGGGAATAGGAGTGGAGCTAGGCACTGCAGGGCCTGGATTCACCTCTACATCACCAGAGGAAAAGAGGAGAAGTAGGATAAGGTTTCTAGGCGCGATAAAATAGCTTCAAGGTATAAAGTACAGACAAAGGTATCGTCATCTGCTCATCTATCACTCCAGTGTTAATCTGCTAAAATGTAATTACTTAACTACTATGGCCTATTTAATGCCTCCTCACGCCATTTCACTGTATATAAACTTTATTTTTTCTATTGTATTGTATTGTTTATTCCATGTGTAACTCTGTGTTGTTGTTTTGTGTCGCCCTGATTTGCTTTATCTTGGCCAGGTCGCAGTTGTAGATGAGAACTTGTTCTCAACTGGCCTACCTGGTTAAATAAAGGGTTAGGGTTACATATATAACACATAAATACCTGGTTAATTAAAGGGTTATGGTTTTATATATATACAGTGCCTTGCGAAAGTATTCGGCCCCCTTGAACTTTGCGACCTTTTGCCACATTTCAGGCTTCAAACATAAAGATATAAAACTGTATTTTTTTGTGAAGAATCAACAACAAGTGGGACACAATCATGAAGTGGAACGACATTTATTGGATATTTCAAACTTTTTTTTTTCAAACAAATCAAAAACTGAAAAATTGGGCGTGCAAAATTATTCAGCCCCTTTACTTTCAGTGCAGCAAACTCTCTCCAGAAGTTCAGTGAGGATCTCTGAATGATCCAATGTTGACCTAAATGACTAATGATGATAAATACAATCCACCTGTGTGTAATCAAGTCTCCGTATAAATGCACCTGCACTGTGATAGTCTCAGAGGTCCGTCAAAAGCGCAGAGAGCATCATGAAGAACAAGGAACACACCAGGCAGGTCCGAGATACTGTTGTGAAGAAGTTTAAAGCCGGATACAAAAATATTTCCCAAGCTTTAAACATCCCAAGGAGCACTGTGCAAGCGGTAATATTGAAATGGAAGGAGTATCAGACCACTGCAAATCTACCAAGACCTGGCCGTCCCTCTAAACTTTCAGCTCATACAAGGAGAAGACTGATCAGAGATGCAGCCAAGAGGCCCATGATCACTCTGGATGAACTGCAGAGATCTACAGCTGAGGTGGGAGACTCTGTCCATAGGACAACAATCAGTCGTATATTGCACAAATCTGGCCTTTATGGAAGAGTGGCAAGAAGAAAGCCATTTCTTAAAGATATCCATAAAAAGTGTTGTTTAAAGTTTGCCACAAGCCACCTGGGAGACACACCAAACATGTGGAAGAAGGTGCTCTGGTCAGATGAAACCAAAATTGAACTTTTTGGCAACAATGCAAAACGTTATGTTTGGCGTAAAAGCAACACAGCTGAACACACCATCCCCACTGTCAAACATGGTGGTGGCAGCATCATGGTTTGGGCCTGCTTTTCTTCAGCAGGGACAGGGAAGATGGTTAAAATTGATGGGAAGATGGATGGAGCCAAATACAGGACCATTCTGGAAGAAAACCTGATGGAGTCTGCAAAAGACCTGAGACTGGGACGGAGATTTGTCTTCCAACAAGACAATGATCCAAAACATAAAGCAAAATCTACAATGGAATGGTTCAAAAATAAACATATCCAGGTGTTAGAATGGCCAAGTCAAAGTCCAGACCTGAATCCAATCGAGAATCTGTGGAAAGAACGGAAAACTGCTGTTCACAAATGCTCTCCATCCAACCTCACTGAGCTCGAGCTGTTTTGCAAGGAGGAATGGGAAAAAATGTCAGTCTCTCGATGTGCAAAACTGATAGAGACATACCCCAAGCCATTTACAGCTGTAATCGCAGCAAAAGGTGGCGCTACAAAGTATTAACTTAAGGGGGCTGAATAATTTTGCACGCCCAATTTTTCAGTTTTTGATTTGTTAAAAAAGTTTGAAATATCCAATAAATGTCGTTCCACTTCATGATTGTGTCCCACTTGTTGTTGATTCTTCACAAAAAAATACAGTTTTATATCTTTATGTTTGAAGCCTGAAATGTGGCAAAAGTTCGCAAAGTTCAAGGGGGCCGAATACTTTCGCAAGGCACTGTATATATATATACCTGGTTAAATAAAGGGTTATATATATATAATATATAAATACCTGGTTAAATAAAGGGTTATATATATAATATATAAATACCTGGTTAAATAAAGGGTTAGGGTTATATATATAATATATAAATACCTGGTTAAATAAAGGGTTATATATATAATATATAAATACCTGGTTAAATAAAGGGTTAGGGTTATATATATAATATATAAATACCTGGTTAAATAAAGGGTTATATATATAATATATTAATACCTGGTTAAATAAAGGGTTAGGGTTATATATATAATATATAAATACCTGGTTAAATACAGGGTTATATATATAATATATAAATACCTGGTTAAATAAAGGGTTAGGGTTATATATATAATATATAAATACCTGGTTAAATAAAGGGTTAGGGTTATATATATAATATATAAATACCTGGTTAAATAAAGGGTTATATATATAATATATAAATACCTGGTTAAATAAAGGGTTATATATATAATATATAAATACCTGGTTAAATAAAGTGTTATATATATATAATATATAAATACCTGGTTAAATAAAGGGTTAGGGTTATATATATAATATATAAATACCTGGTTAAATAAAAGGTTAGGGTTATATATATAATATATAAATACCTGGTTAAATAAAAGGTTATATATATAATATATAAATACCTGGTTAAATAAAGGGTTAGGGATATATATATATAATATATAAATACCTGGTTAAATAAAGGGTTATATATATAATATATAAATACCTGGTTAAATAAAGGGTTAGGGTTATATATATAATATATAAATACCTGGTTAAATAAAGGGTTATATATATAATATATAAATACCTGGTTAAATAAAGGGTTAGGGTTATATATATAATATATATATACCTGGTTAAATAAAGGGTTAGGGTTATATATATAATATATAAATACCTGGTTAAATAAAAGGTTAGGGTTATATATATAATATATAAATACCTGGTTAAATAAAAGGTTATATATATAATATATAAATACCTGGTTAAATAAAGGGTTATATATATAATATATAAATACCTGGTTAAATAAAGGGTTAGGGTTATATATATAATATATAAATACCTGGTTAAATAAAGGGTTATATATATAATATATAAATACCTGGTTAAATAAAGGGTTAGGGTTATATATATAATATATAAATACCTGGTTAAATAAAGGGTTATATATATAATATATAAATACCTGGTTAAATAAAGGGTTAGGGTTATATATATAATATATAAATACCTGGTTAAATAAAGGGTTATATATATAATATATAAATACCTGGTTAAATAAAGGGTTAGGGTTATATATATAATATATAAATACCTGGTTAAATAAAGGGTTAGGGTTATATATATAATATATAAATACCTGGTTAAATAAAGGGTTAGGGTTATATATATAATATATAAATACCTGGTTAAATAAAGGGTTATATATATAATATATAAATACCTGGTTAAATAAAGGGTTATATATATAATATATAAATACCTGGTTAAATAAAGGGTTAGGGTTATATATATAATATATAAATACCTGGTTAAATAAAGGGTTATATATATAATATATAAATACCTGGTTAAATAAAGGGTTAGGGTTATATATATAATATATAAATACCTGGTTAAATAAAGGGTTATATATATAATATATAAATACCTGGTTAAATAAAGGGTTATATATATAATATATAAATACCTGGTTAAATAAAGGGTTATATATATAATATA
>NW_023493726.1:0-72500 GCF_013265735.2 Oncorhynchus mykiss | reverse complement strand
GTACGACTCGATAACATTTGGTTAGATTAGAGGGTGAATAGATACGGTTTGTTTCGATGTGATACGACTCGATAACATTTGGTTAGATTAGAGGGTGAATAGATACGGTTTGTTTCAATGTGATACGACTCGATAACATTTGGTTAGATTAGAGGGTGAATAGATACGGTTTGTTTCGATGTGATACGACTCGATAACATTTGGTTAGATTAGAGGGTGAATAGATACGGTTTGTTTCGATGCGATACGACTCGATAACATTTGGTTAGATTAGAGGGTGAATAGATACGGTTTGTTTCGATGCGATACGACTCGATAACATTTGGTTAGATTAGAGGGTGAATAGATACGGTTTGTTTCGATGCGATACGACTCGATAACATTTGGTTAGATTAGAGGGTGAATAGGTACGGTTTGTTTCGATGCGATACGACTCGATAACATTTGGTTAGATTAGAGGGTGAATAGATACGGTTTGTTTCGATGCGATACGACTCGATAACATTTGGTTAGATTAGAGGGTGAATAGATACGGTTTGTTTCGATGCGATACGACTCGATAACATTTGGTTAGATTAGAGGGTGAATAGATACGGTTTGTTTCGATGCGATACGACTCGATAACATTTGGTTAGATTAGAGGGTGAATAGATACGGCTTGTTTCAATGCGATACGACTCGATAACATTTGGTTAGATTAGAGGGTGATTAGATACGGTTTGTTTCGATGCGATACGACTCGATAACATTTGGTTAGATTAGAGGGTGAATAGATACGGTTTGTTTCGATGCGATACGACTCGATAACATTTGGTTAGATTAGAGGGTGAATAGATACGGTTTGTTTCGATGTGATACGACTCGATAACATTTGGTTAGATTAGAGGGTGAATAGATACGGTTTGTTTCGATGTGATACGACTCGATAACATTTGGTTAGATTAGAGGGTGAATAGATACGGTTTGTTTCAATGTGGTACGACTCGATAACATTTGGTTAGATTAGAGGGTGAATAGGTACGGTTTGTTTCGATGTGATACGACTCGATGACATTTGGTTAGATTAGAGGGTGAATAGATACGGTTTGTTTCGATGTGATACGACTCGATAACATTTGGTTAGATTAGAGGGTGAATAGATACGGCTTGTTTCAATGTGATACGACTCGATAACATTTGGTTAGATTAGAGGGTGAATAGATACGGTTTGTTTCGATGTGATACGACTCGATAACATTTGGTTAGATTAGAGGGTGAATAGATACGGTTTGTTTCGATGTGATACAACTCGATAACATTTGGTTAGATTAGAGGGTGAATAGATACGGTTTGTTTCAATGTGATACGACTCGATAACATTTGGTTAGATTAGAGGGTGAATAGATACGGTTTGTTTCAATGTGATACGACTCGATAACATTTGGTTAGATTAGAGGGTGAATAGATACGGTTTGTTTCGATGTGATACGACTCGATAACATTTGGTTAGATTAGAGGGTGAATAGATACGGTTTGTTTCGATGTGATACGACTCGATAACATTTGGTTAGATTAGAGGGTGAATAGATACGGTTTGTTTCGATGTGATACGACTCGATAACATTTGGTTAGATTAGAGGGTGAATAGATACGGTTTGTTTCAATGTGGTACGACTCGATAACATTTGGTTAGATTAGAGGGTGAATAGATACGGTTTGTTTCGATGCGATACGACTCGATAACATTTGGTTAGATTAGAGGGTGAATAGATACGGTTTGTTTCGATGCGATACGACTCGATAACATTTGGTTAGATTAGAGGGTGAATAGATACGGTTTGTTTCGATGCGATACGACTCGATAACATTTGGTTAGATTAGAGGGTGAATAGATACGGTTTGTTTCGATGCGATACGACTCGATAACATTTGGTTAGATTAGAGGGTGAATAGATACGGTTTGTTTCAATGTGATACGACTCGATAACATTTGGTTAGATTAGAGGGTGAATAGATACGGTTTGTTTCGATGTGATACGACTCGATAACATTTGGTTAGATTAGAGGGTGAATAGATACGGTTTGTTTCGATGTGATACGACTCGATAACATTTGGTTAGATTAGAGGGTGAATAGATACGGTTTGTTTCGATGTGATACGACTCGATAACATTTGGTTAGATTAGAGGGTGAATAGATACGGCTTGTTTCGATGTGATACGACTCGATAACATTTGGTTAGATTAGAGGGTGAATAGGTACGGTTTGTTTCGATGCGATACGACTCGATAACATTTGGTTAGATTAGAGGGTGAATCGATACGGTTTGTTTCAATGTGATACGACTCGATAACATTTGGTTAGATTAGAGGGTGAATAGATACGGTTTGTTTCGATGCGATACGACTCGATAACATTTGGTTAGATTAGAGGGTGATTAGATACGGTTTGTTTCGATGCGATACGACTCGATAACATTTGGTTAGATTAGAGGGTGAATAGATACGGTTTGTTTCGATGCGATACGACTCGATAACATTTGGTTAGATTAGAGGGTGAATAGATACGGCTTGTTTCAATGTGATACGACTCGATAACATTTGGTTAGATTAGAGGGTGAATAGGTACGGTTTGTTTCGATGCGATACGACTCGATAACATTTGGTTAGATTAGAGGGTGAATCGATACGGTTTGTTTCAATGTGATACGACTCGATAACATTTGGTTAGATTAGAGGGTGAATAGATACGGTTTGTTTCGATGCGATACGACTCGATAACATTTGGTTAGATTAGAGGGTGATTAGATACGGTTTGTTTCGATGCGATACGACTCGATAACATTTGGTTAGATTAGAGGGTGAATAGATACGGTTTGTTTCGATGCGATACGACTCGATAACATTTGGTTAGATTAGAGGGTGAATAGATACGGTTTGTTTCGATGCGATACGACTCGATAACATTTGGTTAGATTAGAGGGTGAATAGGTACGGCTTGTTTCAATGTGATACGACTCGATAACATTTGGTTAGATTAGAGGGTGAATAGATACGGTTTGTTTCGATGTGATACGACTCGATAATATTTGGTTAGATTAGAGGGTGAATAGATACGGCTTGTTTCAATGTGATACGACTCGATAACATTTGGTTAGATTAGAGGGTGATTAGATACGGTTTGTTTCAATGTGATACGACTCGATAACATTTGGTTAGATTAGAGGGTGAATAGATACGGTTTGTTTCGATGTGATACGACTCGATAACATTTGGTTAGATTAGAGGGTGAATAGATACGGTTTGTTTCAATGTGATACGACTCGATAACATTTGGTTAGATTAGAGGGTGAATAGATACGGTTTGTTTCGATGTGATACGACTCGATAACATTTGGTTAGATTAGAGGGTGAATAGATACGGCTTGTTTCAATGTGATACGACTCGATAACATTTGGTTAGATTAGAGGGTGAATAGGTACGGTTTGTTTCGATGCGATACGACTCGATAACATTTGGTTAGATTAGAGGGTGAATCGATACGGTTTGTTTCAATGTGATACGACTCGATAACATTTGGTTAGATTAGAGGGTGAATAGATACGGTTTGTTTCGATGCGATACGACTCGATAACATTTGGTTAGATTAGAGGGTGATTAGATACGGTTTGTTTCGATGCGATACGACTCGATAACATTTGGTTAGATTAGAGGGTGAATAGATACGGTTTGTTTCGATGCGATACGACTCGATAACATTTGGTTAGATTAGAGGGTGAATAGATACGGTTTGTTTCGATGCGATACGACTCGATAACATTTGGTTAGATTAGAGGGTGAATAGGTACGGCTTGTTTCAATGTGATACGACTCGATAACATTTGGTTAGATTAGAGGGTGAATAGATACGGTTTGTTTCAATGTGGTACGACTCGATAACATTTGGTTAGATTAGAGGGTGAATAGATACGGTTTGTTTCGATGTGATACGACTCGATAACATTTGGTTAGATTAGAGGGTGAATAGATACGGTTTGTTTCAATGTGGTACGACTCGATAACATTTGGTTAGATTAGAGGGTGAATAGATACGGTTTGTTTCGATGTGATACGACTCGATAACATTTGGTTAGATTAGAGGGTGAATAGATACGGTTTGTTTCGATGTGATACGACTCGATAACATTTGGTTAGATTAGAGGGTGAATAGATACGGTTTGTTTCAATGTGGTACGACTCGATAACATTTGGTTAGATTAGAGGGTGAATAGATACGGTTTGTTTCGATGTGATACGACTCGATAACATTTGGTTAGATTAGAGGGTGAATAGATACGGTTTGTTTCAATGCGATACGACTCGATAACATTTGGTTAGATTAGAGGGTGAATAGATACGGTTTGTTTCGATGCGATACGACTCGATAACATTTGGTTAGATTAGAGGGTGAATAGATACGGTTTGCTTCGATGCGATACGACTCGATAACATTTGGTTAGATTAGAGGGTGAATAGATACGGTTTGTTTCGATGCGATACGACTCGATAACATTTGGTTAGATTAGAGGAAGAATAGATACGGTTTGTTTCGATGCGATACGACTCGATAACATTTGGTTAGATTAGAGGGTGAATAGGTACGGCTTGTTTCGATGTGATACGACTCGATAACATTTGGTTAGATTAGAGGGTGAATAGATACGGTTTGTTTCGATGCGATACGACTCGATAACATTTGGTTAGATTAGAGGGTGAATAGGTACGGCTTGTTTCAATGTGATACGACTCGATAACATTTGGTTAGATTAGAGGGTGAATAGGTACGGTTTGTTTCGATGCGATACGACTCGATAACATTTGGTTAGATTAGAGGGTGAATCGATACGGTTTGTTTCAATGTGATACGACTCGATAACATTTGGTTAGATTAGAGGGTGATTAGATACGGTTTGTTTCGATGCGATACGACTCGATAACATTTGGTTAGATTAGAGGGTGAATAGATACGGTTTGTTTCGATGCGATACGACTCGATAACATTTGGTTAGATTAGAGGGTGAATAGATACGGTTTGTTTCGATGCGATACGACTCGATAACATTTGGTTAGATTAGAGGGTGATTAGATACGGTTTGTTTCGATGCGATACGACTCGATAACATTTGGTTAGATTAGAGGGTGAATAGATACGGTTTGTTTCGATGCGATACGACTCGATAACATTTGGTTAGATTAGAGGGTGAATAGATACGGTTTGTTTCAATGTGATACGACTCGATAACATTTGGTTAGATTAGAGGGTGAATAGATACGGTTTGTTTCGATGTGATACGACTCGATGACATTTGGTTAGATTAGAGGGTGAATCGATACGGTTTGTTTCGATGCGACTACGTCTGAGACACTCATTGTTCTGTGTGTGTAAATGATGTACACTGAGGTGACAAAACATTAGGAACACCTTCCTAATGTTGAGTTGCTCCCCCTTTTGCCATCAGAACAGCCTCAATCCGTCAGGGCAGGACTCTACAAGTTGGCGACAGTGTTCCACAGGGATGCTGGCCCATGTTGACTGCAATGCTTCCCACAGTTGTGTCAAGTTGGCACCTAAAACCCTCACAAACCTCTACAGATGCACAATTGAGAGCATTTTTAACGGGCTGTATCACCGCCTGGTACGGCAACTGCACCTCCCGCAACTGCAGGGAGGTCTGCGTCTGCCCAACGCATTACCGGGGGCAAATTAACTCCAGGACACCTGCAGCACTCTATGTCACAGGAAGCTCAAAAAGATCATCAAGGACAACAACCACCCGAGCCACTGCCTGTTCACCCCGCTACCATCCAGAAGGCGAGGTCAGTACAGGTGCATCAAAGCGGGGACCGAGATCATCAAGGACAACAACCACCCGAGCCACTGCCTGTTCACCCCGCTACCATCCAGAAGGCGAGGTCAGTACAGGTGCATCACAGCGGGGACCGAGATCATCAAGGACAACAACCACCCGAGCCACTGCCTGTTCACCCCGCTACCATCCAGAAGGCGAGGTCAGTACAGGTGCATCAAAGCGGGGACCGAGATCATCAAGGACAACAACCACCCGAGCCACTGCCTGTTCACCCCGCTACCATCCAGAAGGCGAGGTCAGTACAGGTGCATCAAAGCGGGGACCGAGATCATCAAGGACAACAACCACCCGAGCCACTGCCTGTTCACCCCGCTACCATCCAGAAGGCGAGGTCAGTACAGGTGCATCAAAGCGGGGACCGAGAGACTGAAAAACAGCTTCTATCTCAAGGCCATCAAACTGTTAAATAGCCACCACTAGCAGATTAGAGGCTGCTGCCTATATACATAGACTTTAAATCACTGGCCACTTTAATAATGGTCACTTTAATAAATCTAGAATCGGCTTCCTATTTCGCAACAAAGCCTCCTTCACTCACGATGCCAAACATACCCTCGTAAAACTGACTATCCTACCGATCCTTGAATTCGGTGATGTAATTTACAAAATGGCCTCCAACACGCTACTCAGCAAATTGGATGCAGTCTATCACAGTGCCATCCGTTTTGTCACCAAAGCCCCATACCCTACCCACCACTCTGACCTGTATGCTCTCGTTGGCTGGCCCTCGCTACGTATTCGTTGCCAAACCCACTGGCTCCAGGTCATCTTTTAGTCTTTACTATGTAAAGCCCTGCCTTATGTCAGCTCACTGGTCACCCGTAGCACGCCCTCCAGCAGGTATATCTCATTGATCACCCCCAAAGCCAACACCTCATTTGGCCTCCTTTACTTCCAGTTCTCTGCTGCCAATGACTGGAACAAATTGCAAAAATCACTGAAGCTGGAGTCTTATATCTCCCTCTCTAACTTTAAGCATCAGCTGTCAGAGCAGCTTACCAATCATTGCACCTGTACACAGCCCATCTGTAAATAGCCAATCCAACTACCTCATCCCCATATCGTTATTTATCTTATTGCACTTTTGCAACCCAGTACCTCTTCTTGCACATCTATCACTCCAGTGTTAATGCTACATTGTTCTATTGGTGTAGGCCTGTTTAGTTGGTATTGACCTGACTAGGGTGTTCTGATGAAGGTATGATGGCTGGTTCTATTGGTGTAGGCCTTAAAATGTTCAGATATAAGAGAAGAGGGTCAGATGCGTGAGATAGAAGAGAGGAAGGTCAGACGCGAGTTGGCAGCTCTGAAGTTGGATCGTCTTTTGAGGCTTTAAACTGTTCTTACACTGGGATTTACACTGGGATGTACACTGGGATGTACACTGTGATTTACACTGGGATTTACACTGGGATTTACACTGGAATTTACACTGGGATTTACACTGGGATTTACACTGAGATTTACACTGGGATTTACACTGGGATTTACACTGAGATTTACACTGGGATTTACACTGAGATTTACACTGAGATTTACAACATTCAAATCAACTGGGAAATGGTGACGGTGAACCTGAATAATCCAAAATAAAATCTAATGAGGATTACTATGTACAGACACTATAGTCTCTAGTCTAATGTTCAGACTGCTGTACAGACACTGTAGTCTTTAGTCTAATGTTCAGACTGCTGTACAGACACTATAGTCTCTAGTCTAATGTTCAGACTGCTGTACAGACACTATAGTCTCTAGTCTAATGTTCAGACTGCTGTACAGACACTATAGTCTCTAGTCTAATGTTCAGACTGCTGTACAGACACTATAGTCTGTAGTCTAATGTTCAGACTGCTGTACAGACACTATAGTCTCTAGTCTAATGTTCAGACTGCTGTACAGACACTATAGTCTCTAGTCTAATGTTCAGACTGCTGTACAGACACTATAGTCTCTAGTCTAATGTTCAGACTGCTGTACAGACACTATAGTCTCTAGTCTAATGTTCAGACTGCTGTACAGACACTATAGTCTCTAGACAGACAGACAGACAGACAGACGTCAGGGACTAGAGGTCAAAGGGTTAGGGTTGGAGACCAGGGGTCAGGGTCAGGGTCAGTGTTGGAGACCAGGGGTCAGGGTCAGGGTTAGGGTTGGAGGCCAGGGGTCAGGGTCAGGGTTAGGGTTGGAGACCAGGGGTCAGGGTCAGGGTTAGGGTTGGAGACCAGGGGTCAGGGTTGGAGACCAGGGGTCAGGGTCAGGGTTGGAGACCAGGGGTCAGGTGTCAGGGTCAGGGTTAGGGTTGGAGACCAGGGGTCAGGGTTAGGGTTGGAGACCAGGGGTCAGGGTCAGGGTTGGAGACCAGGGGTCAGGGTCAGAGTTGGAGACCAGGGGTCAGGGTTAGGGTTGGAGACCAGGGGTCAGGGTCAGGGTTGGAGACCAGGGGTCAGGGTACTCACAGTGAAGAACCCCAGCACTGTAACGTTGTGAAGGCTGATGTGTTCTGAAGCGGCATCAGTCGTCTCTAACACCACGGCACTAGGACCTGACCGCCTCTTCAACCACTGGACAATACCCTGCACTGTCCTCTTCCCTAAAACACACACAGTTTGATGGTTAGGTTTAGGGTCAGTAGGGTTAGAGGTCAGAGGTCAGGGGCTAGAGGTTATTACCAGTGAAGTCGATGGGGTTGTTTCTGTCTCCATCGGTGAACAGTTTGATGGTTGGGAAACTTCCGACATCAAACTCTTCTGCCAGCTCCTTCTCCTCTGCAGCATCCACTTTAGCCAGACGGTATCCCTCGCTCTCTCCCTCCTTTCTCTCTCCCTTCAACACCCCCGCTGCCTCCGCATACACCGGCTCCAACTGACGGCAGTGACCACACCACGGAGCATCTACACACACACACACACACACACACACACACACACACACACACACAATTGCATATGGCAAATGAATGATAAAATGCAAATATACCAGATCAGATCCAGAGTCAGTTGAGGCTAAACTGGTAACCATGGTAACTCCTCATAACCTTAACCTCAGGTAGAGATAGCCCTGGTAGCCATGGTAACTCCTCCTAACCTTAACCTCAGGTAGAGATAGCCCTGGTAGCCATGGTAACTCCTCCTAACCTTAACCTCAGGTAGAGATAGCCCTTGGTAGCCATGGTAACTCCTCCTAACCTTAACCTCAGGTAGAGATAGCCCTGGTAACTCCTCCTAACCTTAACCTCAGGTAGAGGTAGCCCTGGTAACTCCTCATAACCTTAACCTCAGGTAGAGATAGCCCTGGTAGCCATGGTAACTCCTCCTAACCTTAACCTCAGGTAGAGATAGCCCTTGGTAGCCATGGTAACTCCTCCTAACCTTAACCTCAAGTAGAGATAGCCCTGGTAACTCCTAACCTTAACCTCAGGTAGAGATAGCCCTGGTAACTCCTCCTAACCTTAACCTCAGGTAGAGGTAGCCCTGGTAACTCCTCCTAACCTTAACCTCAGGTAGAGATAGCCCTGGTAGCCATGGTAACTCCTCCTAACCTTAACCTCAGGTAGAGATAGCCCTTGGTAGCCATGGTAACTCCTCCTAACCTTAACCTCAAGTAGAGATAGCCCTGGTAACTCCTAACCTTAACCTCAGGTAGAGATAGCCCTGGTAACTCCTCCTAACCTTAACCTCAGGTAGAGGTAGCCCTGGTAACTCCTCCTAACCTTAACCTCAGGTAGAGATAGCCCTGGTAGCCATGGTAACTCCTCCTAACCTTAACCTCAGGTAGAGATAGCCCTTGGTAGCCATGGTAACTCCTCCTAACCTTAACCTCAGGTAGAGATAGCCCTGGTAACTCCTAACCTTAACCTCAGGTAGAGATAGCCCTGGTAACTCCTCCTAACCTTAACCTCAGGTAGAGGTAGCCCTGGTAACTCCTCCTAACCTTAACCTCAGGTAGAGATAGCCCTGGTAGCCATGGTAACTCCTCCTAACCTTAACCTAAGGTAGAGATAGCCCTGGTAACTACTACTAACCTTAACCTCAGGTAGAGGTAGCCCTGGTAACTCCTCCTAACCTTAACCTCAGGTAGAGATAGCCCTGGCAGCCATGGTAACTCCTCCTAACCTTAACCTCAGGTAGAGATAGCCCTGGTAGCCATGGTAACTCCTCCTAACATTAACCTCAGGTAGAGATAGCCCTGGTAACTCCTCCTAACCTTAACCTCAGGTAGAGGTAGCCCTGGGAGAATTTACATGTGCTGCAGTTGGAGAGAACATGTGAACATTCAGCTGATAAGGGTCCTTAGTGATGACGAGTGTTAAGGTCAGGGAGTAAAACAAATAAGCGTCCTGAGAGATGACGAGGGTTAGGGTAAGGGAGTTATAGAGTCATGAGGATGAATAGTAGGTTT
The DNA here is from genome assembly GCF_013265735.2 of Oncorhynchus mykiss. Lineage (NCBI taxonomy): Eukaryota > Metazoa > Chordata > Actinopteri > Salmoniformes > Salmonidae > Oncorhynchus > Oncorhynchus mykiss. Next base: position 62,214 of record NW_023493726.1, on the reverse strand, counting down.
CAAATGAATTGTACAACAGGCCAGGATGACTAGGTGACTAACCCTAACCCAAGACGACTAGGTGACTAACCCTAACCCTAACCCAAGAGGACTAGGTGACTAACCCTAACCCTAACCCAAGATGACTAGATGACTAACCCTAACCCAGATGACTAGGTGACTAACCCTAACCCAAGAGGACTAGGTGACTAACCCTAACACTAACCCAGATGACTAGATGACTAACCCTAACCCAAGATGGCTAGGTGACTAACCCTAACCCAGATGACTAGGTGACTAACCATAAAACAGATGACTAGGTGACTAACCCCAACCCAAGATGACTAGGTGACTAATCCCAACCTAAGATGACTAGGTGACTAACCCTAACCCAGATGACTAGGTGATTAACCCTAACCGAGATGACTAGGTGACTAACCCTAACCCAGATGACTAGGTGATTTACCATAACCCAAGATGACTAGGTGATTAACCCTAACCCTAGATGACTAGGTGACTAACCCTAACCCAAGATGACAGGTGACTAACCCTAACCCTAACCCAGATGACTAGGTGACTAACCCTAACCCAGATGACTAGGTGACTAACCCTAACCCAGATGACTAGGTGACTAACCGTAACCCAGATGACTAGGTAACTAACCCTAACCCAAGATGACTGGGTGACTAACCCTAACCAAGATGACTAGGTAACTAACCTTAACCTTCACTATGTTTCTACTCACAGAACTCAACCAGCAGGAACTTGTTTTCACTCAGGGCCCTTTGGAAGTTATTGATGTGTAGAACCATCACGTCCTTCTCCTCCTCTATCTCAGTCGTTTTCTCTTTCTTCTCCGGCTCCGTCTCTTGTTCCGCTGCGTCGGTCTGTTCTGGACTGGTGTCCTCCGCCGTCTCGGTCTGGGACACATGGAGAACCAGAACCACGGCTACTAGAACCACACAGAACCGCATGGTGATGATGCTGATGGAGAATAACCCTCGTCACAAACTGTTCTGCTGGTCACACACTATCCTGTCCACTAGTCACGCAGTGTCCTGTCTCTCCTGTCCACTAGTCACGCAGTGTCCTGTCTCTCCTGTCCACTAGTCACGCAGTGTCCTGTCTCTCCTGTCCACGAGTCACGCAGTGTCCTGTCTCTCCTGTCCACTAGTCACGCAGTGTCCTGTCTCTCCTGTCCACTAGTCACGCAGTGTCCTGTCTCTCCTGTCCACGAGACACGCAGTGTCCTGTCTCTCCTGTCCACTAGTCACGCAGTGTCCTGTCTCTCCTGTCCACTAGTCACGCAGTGTCCTGTCTATCCTGTCCACTAGTCACGCAGTGTCCTGTCTCTCCTGTCCACTAGTCACGCAGTGTCCTGTCTCTCCTGTCCACTAGTCACGCAGTGTCCTGTCTCTCCTGTCCACTAGTCACGCAGTGTTCTGTCTCTCCTGTCCACTGGTCACACTCTGTTCTGTCTCTCCTGTCCACTAGTCACACAGTGTCCTGTCTCTCCTGTCCACGAGTCACGCAGTGTCCTGTCTCTCCTGTCCACGAGTCACGCAGTGTCCTGTCTCTCCTGTCCACTGGTCACACTCTGTTCTGTCTCTCCTGTCCACTGGTCACACTCTCTTCTGTCTCTCCTCTCTCCAGTCTCTCCTCTCTCTAGTCTCTCCTCTGTTCTGTCTCTCCTCTCTCCAGTCTCTCCTCTGTTCTGTCTCTCCTCTCTCCAGTCTCTCCTCTGTTCTGTCTCTCCTCTCTCCAGTCTCTCCTCTGTTCTGTCTCTCCTCTCTCCAGTCTCTCCCCTGTTCTGTCTCTCCTGTATCCAGTCTCTCCTCTGTTCTGTCTCTCCTCTCTCCAGTCTCTCCTCTGTTCTGTCTCTCCTGTCCACTGGTCACACTCTGTTCTGTATCTCCTCTGTTCTGTCTCACTGCCACACACAACTGATAACACAGTCTCCTCTGACGAGCACAATAGGTGCGTGTGTGTGTGTGTCAGAATCCTACTGGTCTCACTACCGACCAATCAGAAGCCGAATAACAATCTTAAATGGCCAATCACAAAGTGTCACATTTCACTGGAGTAGAAACGGTAGCTCAGTTCAAACACACACACACACACACACACACACACACACACACACACACACACACACACACACACACACACACACACACACACACACACACACACACACACACACACACACACACACACACACACACACACACACAAACATATATACATTGGGGCAACAAAGTATTTAGTCAGCCACCAATTGTGCAAGTTCTCCCACTTAAAAAGATGAGAGAGGCCTGTAATTTTCATCATAGGTACACTTCTACTATGACAGACAAAATGAGAAAAAAATTCCAGAAAATCACATTGTAGCATTTTTTATGAATATATTTGCAAATTATGGTGGAAAATAAGTATTTGGTCACCTACAAACAAGCAAGATTTCTGGCTCTCACAGACCTGTAACTTCTTCCTTAAGAGGCTCCTCTGTCCTCCACTCGTTACCTGTATTAATGGCACCTGTTTGAACTTGTAATCAGTATAAAAGACACCTGTCCACAACCTCAAACAGTCACACTCCAAACTTCACTATGGCCAAGACCATAGAGCTGTCAAAGGACACCAGAAACAAAATTGTAGACCTGCACCAGGCTGGGAAGACTGAATCTGCAATAGGTAAGCAGCTTGGTTTGAAGAAATCAACTGTGGGAGCAATTATTAGGAAATGGAAGACATACAAGACCACTGATAATCGCCCTCGATCTGGGGCTCCACGCAAGATCTCACCCCGTGGGGTCAAAATGATCACAAGAACGGTGAGCAAAAATCCCAGAACCACACGGGGGGACCTAGTGAATAACCTGCAGAGAGCTGGGACCAAAGTAACAAAGCCTACCATCAGTAACACACTACGCCGCCAGGGACTCAAATCCTGCAGTGCCAGACATGTCCCCCTGCTTAAGCCAGTACATGTCCAGTCCCGTCTGAAGTTTGCTAGAGAGCATTTGGATGATCCAGAAGAAGATTGGGAGAATGTCATATGGTCAGATGAAACCAAAATATAACTTTTTGGTAAAAACTCAACTCGTTGTGTTTGGAGGACAAAGTATGCTGAGTTGCATCCAAAGAACACCATACCTACTGTAAAGCATGGGGGTGGAAACATCATGCTTTGGGGCTGTTTTTCTGTAATGGTACCAGGACGACTGATCCGTTTAAAGGAAAGAATGAATGGGGCCATGTATCGTGAGATTTTGAGGGAAAACCTCCTTCCATCAGCAAGGGCATTGAAGATGAAACGTGCCTGGGTCTTCAGCATAACAATGATCCCAAACACACAGAGAAGGAGAGAAGGAGTGGCTTCGTAAGAAGAATTTCAAGGTCCTGGAGTGAGCTAGCCAGTCTCCAGATCTCAACCCCATAGAAAATCTTTGGAGGGAGTTGAAAATCTGTGTTGCCCAGCAACAGCCCCAAAACATCACTGCTCTAGAGGAGATCTGCATGGAGGAATGGGCCAATATACCAGCAACAGTGTGTGAAAACCTTGTGAAGACTTACAGAAAACGTTAGACCTCAGTCATTGCCAACAAAGGGTATATAACAAAGTATTGAGATCAACTTTTGTTATTGACCAAAAACTTATTTTCCACCATAATTTGCAAATAAATTCATTAAAAATCCTACAATGTGATTTTCTGGATTTTTCTTTCTCATTTTGTCTGTCATAGTTGAAGTGTACCTATGATTAAAATTACAGGTCTCTCTCATCTTTTTAAGTGGGAGAACTTGCACAATTGGTGGCTGACTAAATACTTTTTTGCCCCACTGTATATCCTAGAAACCTAGTTAAACTATAATTACCACCCAGCTACCTCCCTGTTCCCTAACACTTTATCTACAGCTACCTCCCTGTTCCCTAACACTTTATCTACAAGGCTTGAACTCATAACATTGTCATCTAATTTCTGTATACTGCTGTATAAGTACAACACGCTAACAGATTGCACCACAGGATCCATCAACAACACTTTCACTGATCTTCATATTTTGCAGAAATGGAGCTGAACGATATTCGGACCAAGTCAATACTACTGTTGAGGTACCTCGCTAGCTCAGTTGGTAGAGCATAAATAGACAGGCAGAGGGTTCAAGAAATGTACATGCTCCTGGTGAAGATTTGAACTCACAACCTCGGCATTGCTTCGCTGCATTCTGCTGTATAAGTACCACGCGCTAACCGATTGCGCCACAGGAGCCTGATCACCTGTTTAGCATATTTTGCACAAACATAGATGTACAATATTCGGTCCGAGTCAGTCCGACGATTGACCTACCTGGCTAACTCAGACGGTAGAGAATGACACTCTTTATCTCGTATTCGTGGGTTCGAACCACAAATGGGGTGATTCTTTTCTGAGCCGAAGCACCAAAAAACTTCGCAAACAGCCATACGCTTGGACTTTCGAGCAGGCTTGCCACCCTGCATTGCTGACTTGTCAGGCATAGCTGGTGATAGAGAAGACGATGATTTTGTATTCTATCTCTGCCTGCACTCTGACCTGTTATCTCAATGACATACCTATTATCTATTAAACGTCCTCCTAAATGGATTGAATAAATGCTCCTTTTATGGACAAGAAATAGACAGGCAGAGGCTTCAAGAAGAATACTTACTCCTGGTGGGGCTTGAACTCATAACCTTGTCATCTAATTTCTGTATACTGCTGTATAAGTAAAACAGGCTAACCAATTGCACCACAGGATCCATCAACAACACTTTCACTGATCTTCATATTTTGCAGAAATGGAGCTGAACGATATTCGGACCAAGTCAATACTACTTTTGAGGTACCTGGCTAGCTCAGTCGGTAGAGCATGAGACTCATAAACTCAGGGTCGTGGGTTTGATCCCCACGTTAGGTGGTTATTTTCACTGCAGAAGCACCAACTCACTGACTTTCGAGCAGTCTAGCCACCCTGCATTGCTGACTTGTCAGGCATAGCTGGTGATAGAGAAGACTATGAATTTGAATACTTGCTGTTCCTGCACTCTCACCTGTCATCTCAATGACATACCTATTATCTATTAAAACCTGTTATGGATGATGCGAATTTTCGCAGCTTTTTGTTAAAAATCCCGCAACATTTCAAAGTCCTGCTACTCATGCCAGGAATATAGTATATGCATATGATAAGTATGTGTGGATAGAAAACACTCTGAAGTTTCTAAAACTGGTTAAATCGGGTCTGTGGCTATAACAGAACGTGTTTAGGAGTAAAAATCCCTGGTAAAACTGTTCACCAAAAACAAAACAAAAATATTCATCCGCCATTCAATCAATTGTTTAAGACGAGGGAAAATATGTGCGAACCCCCTGTAAAAGCCTACAGCTTCCACACGATGTCACCATCGCTATCAATATCAGAATAATTTATCCCTGGTTGCAACACAAATAGACCCCTCCCTTCTTCTGACGCACCACAGGATGTTGTGAAACGGAAAAAATGGACGATGTTTTCCAGACTTGCTGCTATCGAATACAGATCGCCCCGTGATCAATTTGATACATCATTAACGTTTATTAATACCTAAAGTTGGTTTAGAAACGTCGTTTGAAGTGATTTGTAAAAGTTTATAGGCGACTTTTGTAATTTTAAAAAGTGACGTTGCGTCTTGTAAATTGACTTTTTGCAGCATCAGACTGGCCTTCAGCAAATTACATTTTGGGTATACAATGACGGATTTAATCAGGAAAAAGACCCAATTGTGATGTTTATGGGACATATAGGAGTGCCAACAAAGAAGCTCGTGTGCATGCTATCAGATAATAGCTTCTCATGCTTTCGCCGAAAAGCATTTTACAAATCTGACTTGGTGGCTAGATTCACAACGAGTGTAGCTTTAATCCAGTACCTGGCATGTGTATTTTAATGAAAGTTTGAGATTTAACGAGTACTAAGTAAAGTACTATGGGTGGCGCTCTGAAAATTCCGCTGAGCTATCCCTCTGCAGGGATCACCTCCATAAGAAGTTTAAACGTCCTCCTAAATGGATTGAATAAATGCTCCTTTTATGGACAAGAAATAGACAGGCATAGGCTTCTAGAAGAATACTTGCTCCTGGTGGGGCTTGAAGTCGGAACCTTGTCATCTGATTTCTGTATACTGCTGTATAAGTACAACATGCTGACAGACTGCACCACAGGATCCATCAACAACACTTTCACTGATCTTCATATTTTGCAGAAATGGAGCTGAACGATATTCGGACCAAGTCAACACTACTGTTGAGGTACCTGGCTAGCTCAGTCGGTAGAGCATAAATAGACAGGCAGAGGGTTCAAGAAAAGTACATGCTCCTGGTGAGGATCGAACTCACAACCTCGGCATTGCTTCGCTGCATACTGCTGTATAAGTACCACGCGCTAACCGATTGCGCCACAGAAGCCTGATCACCTGTTTACCACATTTTGCACAAACATAGATGTACAATATTCGGTCAGAGTCAGTCCGACAATTGACCTACCTGGCTAACTCAGACGGTAGAGAATGAGACTCTTTATCTCGTATTCGTGGGTTCGAACCACAAATGGGGTGATTCTTTTCTGAGCCGAAGCACCAAAAAACTTCGCAAACAGCCATACGCTTGGACTTTCGAGCAGGCTTGCCACCCTGCATTGCTGACTTGTCAGGCATAGCTGGTGATAGAGAAGACGATGATTTTGTATTCTATCTCTGCCTGCACTCTGACCTGTCATCTCAATGACATCCCTATTATCTATTAAACGTCCTCCTGAATGGATTGAATAAATGCTCCTTTTATGGACAAGAAATAGACAGGCAGAGGCTTCAAGAAGAATACTTGCTCCTGGTGGGGCTTGAACTCATAACCTTGTCATCTAATTTCTGTATGCTGCTGTATAAGTAAAACAGGCTAACCAATTGCACCACAGAATCCATCTACAACACTTTCACTGATCTTCATATTTTGCAGAAATGGAGCTGAACGATATTCGGACCAAGTCAATACTATTTTTGAGGTACCTGGCTAGCTCAGTCGGTAGAGCATGAGACTCTTAATCTCAGGGTCGTGGGTTTGATCCCCACGTTAGGTGGTTATTTTCAATGCAGAAGTACCAACTCACTGACTTTCGAGCAGTCTAGCCACCCTGCATTGCTGACTTGTCAGGCATAGCTGGTGATAGAGAAGACTATGAATTTGAATACTTGCTGTTCCTGCACTCTGACCTGTTATCTCAATGACATACCTATTATCTATTAAACGTCCTCCTAAATGGATTGAATAAATGCTCCTTTTATGGACAAGAAATAGACAGGCTTCTAGAAGAATACTTGCTCCTGGTGGGGCTTGAAGTCGTAACCTTGTCATCTAATTTCTGTATACTGCTGTATAAGTACAACATGCTGACAGACTGCACCACAGGATCCATCAACAACACTTTCACTGATCTTCATATTTTGCAGAAATGGAGCTGAACGATATTCGGACCAAGTCAATACTACTGTTGAGGTACCTGGCTAGCTCAGTTGGTAGAGCATAAATAGACAGGCAGAGGGTTCAAGAAAAGTACATGCTCCTGGTGAGGATCGAACTCACAACCTCAGCATTGCTTCTCTGCATACTGCTGTATAAGTACCACGCGCTAACCAATTGCGCCACAGGAGCCTGATCACCTGTTTACCACATTTTGCACAAACATAGATGTACAATATTCGGTCAGAGTCAGTCCGACAATTGACCTACCTGGCTAACTCAGACGGTAGAGAATGAGACTCTTTATCTCGTATTTGTGGGTTCGAACCACAAATGGGGTGATTCTTTTCTGAGCCGAAGCACCAAAAAACTTCGCAAACAGCCATACGCTTGGACTTTCGAGCAGGCTTGCCACCCTGCATTGCTGACTTGTCAGGCATAGTTGGTGATAGAGAAGACGATGATTTTGTATTCTATCTCTGCCTGCACTCTGACCTGTCATCTCAATGACATCCCTATTATCTATTAAACGTCCTCCTAAATGGATTGAATAAATGCTCCTTTTATGGACAAGAAATAGACAGGCATAGGCTTCTAGAAGAATACTTGCTCCTGGTGGGGCTTGAAGTCGTAACCTTGTCATCTAATTTCTGTATACTGCTGTATAAGTACAACATGCTGACAGACTGCACCACAGGATCCATCAACAACACTTTCACTGATCTTCATATTTTGCAGAAATGGAGCTGAACAATATTCGGACCAAGTCAATACTACTGTTGAGGTACCTGGCTAGCTCAGTCGGTAGCGCATGAGACTCATAAACTCAGGGTCGTGGGTTTGATCCCCACGTTAGGTGGTTATTTTCACTGCAGAAGCACCAACTCACTGACTTTTGAGCAGTCTAGCCACCCTGCATTGCTGACTTGTCAGGCATAGCTGGTGATAGAGAAGACTATGAATTTGAATACTTGCTGTTCCTACACTCTGACCTGTCATCTCAATGACATACCTATTATCTATTAAACGTCCTCCTAAATGGATTGAATAAATGCTCCTTTTATGGACAAGAAATAGACAGGCATAGGCTTCTAGAAGAATACTTGCTCCTGGTGGGGCTTGAAGTCGTAACCTTGTCATCTAATTTCTGTATACTGCTGTATAAGTACAACATGCTGACAGACTGCACCACAGGATCCATCAACAACACTTTCACTGATCTTCATATTTTGCAGAAATGGAGCTGAACGATATTCGGACCAAGTCAATACTACTGTTGAGGTACCTGGCTAGCTCAGTCGGTAGAGCATAAATAGACAGGCAGAGGGTTCAAGAAAAGTACACGCTCCTGGTGAGGATCGAACTCACAACCTCGGCATTGCTTCGCTGCATACTGCTGTATAAGTACCACGCACTAACCGATTGCGCCACAGGAGCCTGATCACCTGTTTACCACATTTTGCACAAACATAGATGTACAATATTCGGTCAGAGTCAGTCCGACAATTGACCTACCTGGCTAACTCAGACGGTAGAGAATGAGACTCTTTATCTCGTATTCGTGGGTTCGAACCACAAATGGGGTGATTCTTTTCTGAGTCGAAGCACCAAAAAACTTCGCAAACAGCCATACGCTTGGACTTTCGAGCAGGCTTGCCACCCTGCATTGCTGACTTGTCAGGCATAGCTGGTGATAGAGAAGACGATGATTTTGTATTCTATCTCTGCCTGCACTCTGACCTGTCATCTCAATGACATCCCTATTATCTATTAAACGTCCTCCTAAATGGATTGAATAAATGCTCCTTTTATGGACAAGAAATAGACAGGCAGAGGCTTCAAGAAGAATACTTGCTCCTGGTGGGGCTTGAACTCATAACCTTGTCATCTAATTTCTGTATACTGCTGTATAAGTAAAACAGGCTAACCAATTGCACCACAGGATCCATCTACAACACTTTCACTGATCTTCATATTTTGCAGAAATGGAGCTGAACGATATTCGGACCAAGTCAATACGACTGTTGAGGTACCTGGCTAGCTCAGTCGGTAGAGCATGAGACTCTTAATCTCAGGGTCGTGGGTTTGATCCCCACGTTAGGTGGTTATTTTCAATGCAGAAGTACCAACTCACTGACTTTCGAGCAGTCTAGCCACCCTGCATTGCTGACTTGTCAGGCATAGCTGGTGATAGAGAAGACTATGAATTTGAATACTTGCTGTTCCTGCACTCTGACCTGTTATCTCAATGACATACCTATTATCTATTAAACGTCCTCCTAAATGGATTGAATAAATGCTCCTTTTATGGACAAGAAATAGACAGGCATAGGCTTCTAGAAGAATACTTGCTCCTGGTGGGGCTTGAAGTCGTAACCTTGTCATCTAATTTCTGTATACTGCTGTATAAGTACAACATGCTGACAGACTGCACCACAGGATCCATCAACAACACTTTCACTGATCTTCATATTTTGCAGAAATGGAGCTGAACGATATTCGGACCAAGTCAACACTACTGTTGAGGTACCTGGCTAGCTCAGTTGGTAGAGCATAAATAGACAGGCAGAGGGTTCAAGAAAAGTACATGCTCCTGGTGAGGATCGAACTCACAACCTCAGCATTGCTTCTCTGCATACTGCTGTATAAGTACCACGCGCTAACCGATTGCGCCACAGGAGCCTGATCACCTGTTTACCACATTTTGCACAAACATAGATGTACAATATTCGGTCAGAGTCAGTCCGACAATTGACCTACCTGGCTAACTCAGACGGTAGAGAATGAGACTCTTTATCTCGTATTTGTGGGTTCGAACCACAAATGGGGTGATTCTTTTCTGAGCCGAAGCACCAAAAAACTTCGCAAACAGCCATACGCTTGGACTTTCGAGCAGGCTTGCCACCCTGCATTGCTGACTTGTCAGGCATAGCTGGTGATAGAGAAGACGATGATTTTGTATTCTATCTCTGCCTGCACTCTGACCTGTCATCTCAATGACATCCCTATTATCTATTAAACGTCCTCCTAAATGGATTGAATAAATGCTCCTTTTATGGACAAGAAATAGACAGGCATAGGCTTCTAGAAGAATACTTGCTCCTGGTGGGGCTTGAAGTCGTAACCTTGTCATCTAATTTCTGTATACTGCTGTATAAGTACAACATGCTGACAGACTGCACCACAGGATCCATCAACAACACTTTCACTGATCTTCATATTTTGCAGAAATGGAGCTGAACAATATTCGGACCAAGTCAATACTACTGTTGAGGTACCTGGCTAGCTCAGTCGGTAGAGCATGAGACTCATAAACTCAGGGTCGTGGGTTTGATCCCCACGTTAGGTGGTTATTTTCACTGCAGAAGCACCAACTCACTGACTTTCGAGCAGTCTAGCCACCCTGCATTGCTGACTTGTCAGGCATAGCTGGTGATAGAGAAGACTATGAATTTGAATACTTGCTGTTCCTACACTCTGACTTGTCATCTCAATGACATACCTATTATCTATTAAACGTCCTCCTAAATGGATTGAATAAATGCTCCTTTTATGGACAAGAAATAGACAGGCATAGGCTTCTAGAAGAATACTTGCTCCTGGTGGGGCTTGAAGTCGTAACCTTGTCATCTAATTTCTGTATACTGCTGTATAAGTACAACATGCTGACAGACTGCACCACAGGATCCATCAACAACACTTTCACTGATCTTCATATTTTGCAGAAATGGAGCTGAACGATATTCGGACCAAGTCAATACTACTGTTGAGGTACCTGGCTAGCTCAGTCGGTAGAGCATAAATAGACAGGCAGAGGGTTCAAGAAAAGTACATGCTCCTGGTGAGGATCGAACTCACAACCTCGGCATTGCTTCGCTGCATACTGCTGTATAAGTACCACGCGCTAACCGATTGCGCCACAGGAGCCTGATCACCTGTTTACCACATTTTGCACAAACATAGATGTACAATATTCGGTCAGAGTCAGTCCGACAATTGACCTACCTGGCTAACTCAGACGGTAGAGAATGAGACTCTTTATCTCGTATTCGTGGGTTCGAACCACAAATGGGGTGATTCTTTTCTGAGTCGAAGCACCAAAAAACTTCGCAAACAGCCATACGCTTGGACTTTCGAGCAGGCTTGCCACCCTGCATTGCTGACTTGTCAGGCATAGTTGGTGATAGAGAAGACGATGATTTTGTATTCTATCTCTGCCTGCACTCTGACCTGTCATCTCAATGACATCCCTATTATCTATTAAACGTCCTCCTAAATGGATTGAATAAATGCTCCTTTTATGGACAAGAAATAGACAGGCATAGGCTTCTAGAAGAATACTTGCTCCTGGTGGGGCTTGAAGTCGTAACCTTGTCATCTAATTTCTGTATACTGCTGTATAAGTACAACATGCTGACAGACTGCACCACAGGATCCATCAACAACACTTTCACTGATCTTCATATTTTGCAGAAATGGAGCTGAACAATATTCGGACCAAGTCAATACTACTGTTGAGGTACCTGGCTAGCTCAGTCGGTAGCGCATGAGACTCATAAACTCAGGGTCGTGGGTTTGATCCCCACGTTAGGTGGTTATTTTCACTGCAGAAGCACCAACTCACTGACTTTCGAGCAGTCTAGCCACCCTGCATTGCTGACTTGTCAGGCATAGCTGGTGATAGAGAAGACTATGAATTTGAATACTTGCTGTTCCTACACTCTGACCTGTCATCTCAATGACATACCTATTATCTATTAAACGTCCTCCTAAATGGATTGAATAAATGCTCCTTTTATGGACAAGAAATAGACAGGCATAGGCTTCTAGAAGAATACTTGCTCCTGGTGGGGCTTGAAGTCGTAACCTTGTCATCTAATTTCTGTATACTGCTGTATAAGTACAACATGCTGACAGACTGCACCACAGGATCCATCAACAACACTTTCACTGATCTTCATATTTTGCAGAAATGGAGCTGAACGATATTCGGACCAAGTCAATACTACTGTTGAGGTACCTGGCTAGCTCAGTCGGTAGAGCATAAATAGACAGGCAGAGGGTTCAAGAAAAGTACACGCTCCTGGTGAGGATCGAACTCACAACCTCGGCATTGCTTCGCTGCATACTGCTGTATAAGTACCACGCGCTAACCGATTGCGCCACAGGAGCCTGATCACCTGTTTACCACATTTTGCACAAACATAGATGTACAATATTCGGTCAGAGTCAGTCCGACAATTGACCTACCTGGCTAACTCAGACGGTAGAGAATGAGACTCTTTATCTCGTATTCGTGGGTTCGAACCACAAATGGGGTGATTCTTTTCTGAGTCGAAGCACCAAAAAACTTCGCAAACAGCCATACGCTTGGACTTTCGAGCAGGCTTGCCACCCTGCATTGCTGACTTGTCAGGCATAGCTGGTGATAGAGAAGACGATGATTTTGTATTCTATCTCTGCCTGCACTCTGACCTGTCATCTCAATGACATCCCTATTATCTATTAAACGTCCTCCTAAATGGATTGAATAAATGCTCCTTTTATGGACAAGAAATAGACAGGCAGAGGCTTCAAGAAGAATACTTGCTCCTGGTGGGGCTTGAACTCATAACCTTGTCATCTAATTTCTGTATACTGCTGTATAAGTAAAACAGGCTAACCAATTGCACCACAGGATCCATCTACAACACTTTCACTGATCTTCATATTTTGCAGAAATGGAGCTGAACGATATTCGGACCAAGTCAATACGACTGTTGAGGTACCTGGCTAGCTCAGTCGGTAGAGCATGAGACTCTTAATCTCAGGGTCGTGGGTTTGATCCCCACGTTAGGTGGTTATTTTCAATGCAGAAGTACCAACTCACTGACTTTCGAGCAGTCTAGCCACCCTGCATTGCTGACTTGTCAGGCATAGCTGGTGATAGAGAAGACTATGAATTTGAATACTTGCTGTTCCTGCACTCTGACCTGTTATCTCAATGACATACCTATTATCTATTAAACGTCCTCCTAAATGGATTGAATAAATGCTCCTTTTATGGACAAGAAATAGACAGGCATAGGCTTCTAGAAGAATACTTGCTCCTGGTGGGGCTTGAAGTCGTAACCTTGTCATCTAATTTCTGTATACTGCTGTATAAGTACAACATGCTGACAGACTGCACCACAGGATCCATCAACAACACTTTCACTGATCTTCATATTTTGCAGAAATGGAGCTGAACGATATTCGGACCAAGTCAACACTACTGTTGAGGTACCTGGCTAGCTCAGTTGGTAGAGCATAAATAGACAGGCAGAGGGTTCAAGAAAAGTACATGCTCCTGGTGAGGATCGAACTCACAACCTCAGCATTGCTTCTCTGCATACTGCTGTATAAGTACCACGCGCTAACCGATTGCGCCACAGGAGCCTGATCACCTGTTTACCACATTTTGCACAAACATAGATGTACAATATTCGGTCAGAGTCAGTCCGACAATTGACTTACCTGGCTAACTCAGACGGTAGAGAATGAGACTCTTTATCTCGTATTTGTGGGTTCGAACCACAAATGGGGTGATTCTTTTCTGAGCCGAAGCACCAAAAAACTTCGCAAACAGCCATACGCTTGGACTTTCGAGCAGGCTTGCCACCCTGCATTGCTGACTTGTCAGGCATAGCTGGTGATAGAGAAGACGATGATTTTGTATTCTATCTCTGCCTGCACTCTGACCTGTCATCTCAATGACATCCCTATTATCTATTAAACGTCCTCCTAAATGGATTGAATAAATGCTCCTTTTATGGACAAGAAATAGACAGGCATAGGCTTCTAGAAGAATACTTGCTCCTGGTGGGGCTTGAAGTCGTAACCTTGTCATCTAATTTCTGTATACTGCTGTATAAGTACAACATGCTGACAGACTGCACCACAGGATCCATCAACAACACTTTCACTGATCTTCATATTTTGCAGAAATGGAGCTGAACAATATTCGGACCAAGTCAATACTACTGTTGAGGTACCTGGCTAGCTCAGTCGGTAGAGCATGAGACTCATAAACTCAGGGTCGTGGGTTTGATCCCCACGTTAGGTGGTTATTTTCACTGCAGAAGCACCAACTCACTGACTTTCGAGCAGTCTAGCCACCCTGCATTGCTGACTTGTCAGGCATAGCTGGTGATAGAGAAGACTATGAATTTGAATACTTGCTGTTCCTACACTCTGACTTGTCATCTCAATGACATACCTATTATCTATTAAACGTCCTCCTAAATGGATTGAATAAATGCTCCTTTTATGGACAAGAAATAGACAGGCATAGGCTTCTAGAAGAATACTTGCTCCTGGTGGGGCTTGAAGTCGTAACCTTGTCATCTAATTTCTGTATACTGCTGTATAAGTACAACATGCTGACAGACTGCACCACAGGATCCATCAACAACACTTTCACTGATCTTCATATTTTGCAGAAATGGAGCTGAACGATATTCGGACCAAGTCAATACTACTGTTGAGGTACCTGGCTAGCTCAGTCGGTAGAGCATAAATAGACAGGCAGAGGGTTCAAGAAAAGTACATGCTCCTGGTGAGGATCGAACTCACAACCTCGGCATTGCTTCGCTGCATACTGCTGTATAAGTACCACGCGCTAACCGATTGCGCCACAGGAGCCTGATCACCTGTTTACCACATTTTGCACAAACATAGATGTACAATATTCGGTCAGAGTCAGTCCGACAATTGACCTACCTGGCTAACTCAGACGGTAGAGAATGAGACTCTTTATCTCGTATTCGTGGGTTCGAACCACAAATGGGGTGATTCTTTTCTGAGTCGAAGCACCAAAAAACTTCGCAAACAGCCATACGCTTGGACTTTCGAGCAGGCTTGCCACCCTGCATTGCTGACTTGTCAGGCATAGCTGGTGATAGAGAAGACGATGATTTTGTATTCTATCTCTGCCTGCACTCTGACCTGTCATCTCAATGACATCCCTATTATCTATTAAACGTCCTCCTAAATGGATTGAATAAATGCTCCTTTTATGGACAAGAAATAGACAGGCAGAGGCTTCAAGAAGAATACTTGCTCCTGGTGGGGCTTGAACTCATAACCTTGTCATCTAATTTCTGTATACTGCTGTATAAGTAAAACAGGCTAACCAATTGCACCACAGGATCCATCTACAACACTTTCACTGATCTTCATATTTTGCAGAAATGGAGCTGAACGATATTCGGACCAAGTCAATACTACTGTTGAGGTACCTGGCTAGCTCAGTCGGTAGAGCATGAGACTCTTAATCTCAGGGTCGTGTGTTTGATCCCCACGTTAGGTGGTTATTTTCAATGCAGAAGTACCAACTCACTGACTTTCGAGCAGTCTAGCCACCCTGCATTGCTGACTTGTCAGGCATAGCTGGTGATAGAGAAGACTATGAATTTGAATACTTGCTGTTCCTGCACTCTGACCTGTTATCTCAATGACATACCTATTATCTATTAAACGTCCTCCTAAATGGATTGAATAAATGCTCCTTTTATGGACAAGAAATAGACAGGCATAGGCTTCTAGAAGAATACTTGCTCCTGGTGGGGCTTGAAGTCGTAACCTTGTCATCTAATTTCTGTATACTGCTGTATAAGTACAACATGCTGACAGACTGCACCACAGGATCCATCAACAACACTTTCACTGATCTTCATATTTTGCAGAAATGGAGCTGAACGATATTCGGACCAAGTCAATACTACTGTTGAGGTACCTGGCTAGCTCAGTCGGTAGAGCGTAAATAGACAGGCAGAGGGTTCAAGAAAAGTACATGCTCCTGGTGAGGATCGAACTCACAACCTCGGCATTGCTTCGCTGCATACTGCTGTATAAGTACCACGCGCTAACCGATTGCGCCACAGGAGCCTGATCACCTATTTACCACATTTTGCACAAACATAGATGTACAATATTCGGTCAGAGTCAGTCCGACAATTGACCTACCTGGCTAACTCAGACGGTAGAGAATGAGACTCTTTATCTCGTATTCGTGGGTTCGAACCACAAATGGGGGGATTCTTTTCTGAGCCGAAGCACCAAAAAACTTCGCAAACAGCCATACGCTTGGACTTTCAAGCAGGCTTGCCACCTTGCATTGCTGACTTGTCAGGCATAGCTGGTGATAGAGAAGACGATGATTTTGTATTCTATCTCTGCCTGCACTCTGACCTGTCATCTCAATGACATCCCTATTATCTATTAAACGTCCTCCTAAATGGATTGAATAAATGCTCCTTTTATGGACAAGAAATAGACAGGCAGAGGCTTCAAGAAGAATACTTGCTCCTGGTGGGGCTTGAACTCATAACCTTGTCATCTAATTTCTGTATACTGCTGTATAAGTAAAACAGGCTTACCAATTGCACCACAGGATCCATCAACAACACTTTCACTGATCTTCATATTTTGCAGAAATGGAGCTGAACGATATTCGGACCAAGTCAATACTACTGTTGAGGTACCTGGCTAGCTCAGTCGGTAGAGCATAAATAGACAGACAGAGGGTTCAAGAAAAGTACACGCTCCTGGTGAGGATCGAACTCACAACCTCGGCATTGCTTCGCTGCATACTGCTGTATAAGTACCACGCGCTAACCGATTGCGCCACAGGAGCCTGATCACCTATTTACCACATTTTGCACAAACATAGATGTACAATATTCGGTCAGAGTCAGTCCGACAATTGACCTACCTGGCTAACTCAGACGGTAGAGAATGAGACTCTTTATCTCGTATTCGTGGGTTCGAACCACAAATGGGGGGATTCTTTTCTGAGCCGAAGCACCAAAAAACTTTGCAAACAGCCATACGCTTGGACTTTCGAGCAGGCTTGCCACCCTGCATTGCTGACTTGTCAGGCATAGCTGGTGATAGAGAAGACGATGATTTTGTATTCTATCTCTGCCTGCACTCTGACCTGTCATCTCAATGTCATCCCTATTATCTATTAAACGTCCTCCTAAATGGATTGAATAAATGCTCCTTTTATGGACAAGAAATAGACAGGCATAGGCTTCTAGAAGAATACTTGCTCCTGGTGGGGCTTGAAGTCGTAACCTTGTCATCTAATTTCTGTATACTGCTGTATAAGTACAACATGCTGACAGACTGCACCACAGGATCCATCAACAACACTTTCACTGATCTTCATATTTTGCAGAAATGGAGCTGAACGATATTCGGACCAAGTCAATACTACTGTTGAGGTACCTGGCTAGCTCAGTTGGTAGAGCATAAATAGACAGGCAGAGGGTTCAAGAAAAGTACATGCTCCTGGTGAGGATCGAACTCACAACCTCAGCATTGCTTCTCTGCATACTGCTGTATAAGTACCACGCGCTAACCGATTGCGCCACAGGAGCCTGATCACCTGTTTACCACATTTTGCACAAACATAGATGTACAATATTCGGTCAGAGTCAGTCCGACAATTGACCTACCTGGCTAACTCAGACGGTAGAGAATGAGACTCTTTATCTCGTATTTGTGGGTTCGAACCACAAATGGGGTGATTCTTTTCTGAGCCGAAGCACCAAAAAACTTCGCAAACAGCCATACGCTTGGACTTTCGAGCAGGCTTGCCACCCTGCATTGCTGACTTGTCAGGCATAGCTGGTGATAGAGAAGACGATGATTTTGTATTCTATCTCTGCCTGCACTCTGACCTGTCATCTCAATGACATCCCTATTATCTATTAAACGTCCTCCTAAATGGATTGAATAAATGCTCCTTTTATGGACAAGAAATAGACAGGCATAGGCTTCTAGAAGAATACTTGCTCCTGGTGGGGCTTGAAGTCATAACCTTGTCATCTAATTTCTGTATACTGCTGTATAAGTAAAACAGGCTAACCAATTGCACCACAGGATCCATCAACAACACTTTCACTGATCTTCATATTTTGCAGAAATGGAGCTGAACGATATTCGGACCAAGTCAATACTACTGTTGAGGTACCTGGCTAGCTCAGTCGGTAGAGCATGAGACTCTTAATCTCAGGGTCGTGGGTTTGATCCCCACGTTAGGTGGTTATTTTCACTGCAGAAGCACTGACTTTCGAGCAGTCTAGCCACCCTGCATTGCTGACTTGTCAGGCATAGCTGGTGATAGAGAAGACTATGAATTTGAATACTTGCTGTTCCTCCACTCTGACCTGTTATCTCAATGACATACCTATTATCTATTAAACGTCCTCCGAAATGGATTGAATAAATGCTCCTTTTATGGACAAGAAATAGACAGGCATAGGCTTCTAGAAGAATACTTGGGGCTTGAAGTCGTAACCTTGTCATCTAATTTCTGTATACTGCTGTATAAGTAAAACAGGCTAACCAATTGCACCACAGGATCCATCTACAACACTTTCACTGATCTTCATATTTTGCAGAAATGGAGCTGAACGATATTCGGACCAAGTCAATACTACTTTGGAGGAACCTGGCTAGCTCAGTCGGTAGAGCATAAATAGACAGGCAGAGGGTTCAAGAAAAGTACATGCTCCTGGTGAGGATCGAACTCACAACCTCGGCATTGCTTCGCTGCACACTGCTGTATAAGTACCACGCGCTAACCGATTGCGCCACAGGAGCCTGATCACCTGTTTACCACATTTTGCACAAACATAGATGTACAATATTCGGTCAGAGTCAGTCCGACAATTGACCTACCTGGCTAACTCAGACGGTAGAGAATGAGACTCTTTATCTCGTATTCGTGGGTTCGAACCACAAATGGGGTGATTCTTTTCTGAGCCGAAGCACCAAAAAACTTCGCAAACAGCCATACGCTTGGACTTTCGAGCAGGCTTGCCACCCTGCATTGCTGACTTGTCAGGCATAGCTGGTGATAGAGAAGACGATGATTTTGTATTCTATCTCTGCCTGCACTCTGACCTGTCATCTCAATGACATCCCTATTATCTATTAAACGTCCTCCTAAATGGATTGAATAAATGCTCCTTTTATGGACAAGAAATAGACAGGCAGAGGCTTCAATAAGAATACTTGCTCCTGGTGGGGCTTGAACTCATAACCTTGTCATCTAATTTCTGTATACTGCTGTATAAGTAAAACAGGCTAACCAATTGCACCACAGGATCCATCAACAACACTTTCACTGATCTTCATATTTTGCAGAAATGGAGCTGAACGATATTTGGACCAAGTCATTACTACGGTTGAGGTACCTGGCTAGCTCAGTCGGTAGAGCATGAGACTCTTAATCTCAGTGTCGTGGGTTTGATCCCCACGTTAGGTGGTTATTTTCACTGCAGAAGCACTGACTTTCGAGCAGTCTAGCCACCCTGCATTGCTGACTTGTCAGGCATAGCTGGTGATAGAGAAGATCATGAATTTGAATACTTGCTGTTCCTGCACTCTGACGTGTTATCTCCATGACACTATTATCTATTAAACGTCCTCCTAAATGGATTGAATAAATGCTCATTTTATGGACAAGAAATAGACAGGCATAGCTGGCTTCTAGAAGAATACTTGCTCCTGGTGGGGCTTGAAGTCGTAACCTTGTCATCTAATTTCTGTATACTGCTGTATAAGTACAACATGCTGACAGACTGCACCACAGGATCCATCAACAACACTTTCACTGATCTTCATATTTTGCAGAAATGGAGCTGAACGATATTCGGACCAAGTCAATACTACTGTTGAGGTACCTGGCTAGCTCAGTCGGTAGAGCATAAATAGACAGGCAGAGGGTTCAAGAAAAGTACATGCTCCTGGTGAGGATCGAACTCACAACCTCGGCATTGCTTCGCTGCATACTGCTGTATAAGTACCACGCGCTAACCGATTGCGCCACAGGAGCCTGATCACCTGTTTACCACATTTTGCACAAACATAGATGTACAATATTCGGTCAGAGTCAGTACGACAATTGACCTACCTGGCTAACTCAGACGGTAGAGAATGAGACTCTTTATCTCCTATTCGTGGGTTCGAACCACAAATGGGGTGATTATTTTCTGAGCCGAAGCACCAACACACTTCCCAAACAGCCATACGCTTGGACTTTCGAGCAGGCTTGCCACCCTGCATTGCTGACTTGTCAGGCATAGCTGGTGATAGAGAAGACGATGATTTTGTATTCTATCTCTGCCTGCACTCTGACCTGTCATCTCAATGACATCCCTATTATCTATTAAACGTCCTCCTAAATGGATTGAATAAATGCTCCTTTTATGGACAAGAAATAGACAGGCAGAGGCTTCAAGAAGAATACTTGCTCCTGGTGGGGCTTGAACTCATAACCTTGTCATCTAATTTCTGTATACTGCTGTATAAGTAAAACAGGCTAACCAATTGCACCACAGGATCCATCAACAACACTTTCACTGATCTTCATATTTTGCAGAAATGGAGCTGAACGATATTCGGACCAAGTCAATACTACTGTTGAGGTACCTGGCTAGCTCAGTCGGTAGAGCATGAGACTCTTAATCTCAGGGTCGTGGGTTTGATCCCCACGTTAGGTGGTTATTTTCACTGCAGAAGCACCAACTCACTGACTTTCGAGCAGTCTAGCCACCCTGCATTGCTGACTTGTCAGGCATAGCTGGTGATAGAGAAGACTATGAATTTGAATACTTGCTGTTCCTGCACTCTGACCTGTTATCTCCATGACACTATTATCTATTAAACGTCCTCCTAAATGGATTGAATAAATGCTCATTTTATGGACAAGAAATAGACAGGCATAGCTGGCTTCTAGAAGAATACTTGCTCCTGGTGGGGCTTGAAGTCGTAACCTTGTCATCTAATTTCTGTATACTGCTGTATAAGTACAACATGCTGACAGACTGCACCACAGGATCCATCAACAACACTTTCACTGATCTTCATATTTTGCAGAAATGGAGCTGAACGATATTCGGACCAAGTCAATACTACTGTTGAGGTACCTGGCTAGCTCAGTCGGTAGAGCATAAATAGACAGGCAGAGGGTTCAAGAAAAGTACATGCTCCTGGTGAGGATCGAACTCACAACCTCGGCATTGCTTCGCTGCATACTGCTGTATAAGTACCACGCGCTAACCGATTGCGCCACAGGAGCCTGATCACCTGTTTACCACATTTTGCACAAACATAGATGTACAATATTCGGTCAGAGTCAGTACGACAATTGACCTACCTGGCTAACTCAGACGGTAGAGAATGAGACTCTTTATCTCCTATTCGTGGGTTCGAACCACAAATGGGGTGATTATTTTCTGAGCCGAAGCACCAACACACTTCCCAAACAGCCATACGCTTGGACTTTCGAGCAGGCTTGCCACCCTGCATTGCTGACTTGTCAGGCATAGCTGGTGATAGAGAAGACGATGATTTTGTATTCTATCTCTGCCTGCACTCTGACCTGTCATCTCAATGACATCCCTATTATCTATTAAACGTCCTCCTAAATGGATTGAATAAATGCTCCTTTTATGGACAAGAAATAGACAGGCAGAGGCTTCAAGAAGAATACTTGCTCCTGGTGGGGCTTGAACTCATAACCTTGTCATCTAATTTCTGTATACTGCTGTATAAGTAAAACAGGCTAACCAATTGCACCACAGGATCCATCAACAACACTTTCACTGATCTTCATATTTTGCAGAAATGGAGCTGAACGATATTCGGACCAAGTCAATACTACTGTTGAGGTACCTGGCTAGCTCAGTCGGTAGAGCATGAGACTCTTAATCTCAGGGTCGTGGGTTTGATCCCCACGTTAGGTGGTTATTTTCACTGCAGAAGCACCAACTCACTGACTTTCGAGCAGTCTAGCCACCCTGCATTGCTGACTTGTCAGGCATAGCTGGTGATAGAGAAGACTATGAATTTGAATACTTGCTGTTCCTGCACACTGTTATCTCAATGACATACATATTATCTATTAAACGTCCTCCTAAATGGATTGAATAAATGCTCCTTTTATGGACAAGAAATAGACAGGCATAGGCTTCTAGAAGAATACTTGCTCCTGGTGGGGCTTGAAGTCGTAACCTTGTCATCTAATTTCTGTATACTGCTGTATAAGTACAACATGCTGACAGACTGCAACACAGGATCCATCAACAACACTTTCACTGATCTTCATATTTTGCAGAAATGGAGCTGAACGATATTCGGACCAAGTCAATACTACTGTTGAGGTACCTGGCTAGCTCAGTCGGTAGAGCATAAACATCAAGAAAAGTACATGCTCCTGGTGAGGATCGAACTCACAACCTCGGCATTGCTTCGCTGCATACTGCTGTATAAGTACCACGCGCTAACCGATTGCGCCACAGGAGCCTGATCACCTGTTTACCACATTTTGCACAAACATAGATGTACAATATTCGGTCAGAGTCAGTACGACAATTGACCTACCTGGCTAACTCAGACGGTAGAGAATGAGACTCTTTATCTCCTATTCGTGGGTTCGAACCACAAATGGGGTGATTATTTTCTGAGCCGAAGCACCAACACACTTCCCAAACAGCCATACGCTTGGACTTTCGAGCAGGCTTGCCACCCTGCATTGCTGACTTGTCAGGCATAGCTGGTGATAGAGAAGACGATGATTTTGTATTCTATCTCTGCCTGCACTCTGACCTGTCATCTCAATGACATCCCTATTATCTATTAAACGTCCTCCTAAATGGATTGAATAAATGCTCCTTTTATGGACAAGAAATAGACAGGCAGAGGCTTCAAGAAGAATACTTGATCCTGGTGGGGCTTGAACTCATAACCTTGTCATCTAATTTCTGTATACTGCTGTATAAGTAAAACAGGCTAACCAATTGCACCACAGGATCCATCAACAACACTTTCACTGATCTTCATATTTTGCAGAAATGGAGCTGAACGATATTCGGACCAAGTCAATACTACTGTTGAGGTACCTGGCTAGCTCAGTCGGTAGAGCATGAGACTCTTAATCTCAGGGTCGTGGGTTTGATCCCCACGTTAGGTGGTTATTTTCACTGCAGAAGCACCAACTCACTGACTTTCGAGCAGTCTAGCCACCCTGCATTGCTGACTTGTCAGGCATAGCTGGTGATAGAGAAGACTATGAATTTGAATACTTGCTGTTCCTGCACACTGTTATCTCAATGACATACATATTATCTATTAAACGTCCTCCTAAATGGATTGAATAAATGCTCCTTTTATGGACAAGAAATAGACAGGCATAGGCTTCTAGAAGAATACTTGCTCCTGGTGGGGCTTGAAGTCGTAACCTTGTCATCTAATTTCTGTATACTGCTGTATAAGTACAACATGCTGACAGACTGCACCACAGGATCCATCAACAACACTTTCACTGATCTTCATATTTTGCAGAAATGGAGCTGAACGATATTCGGACCAAGTCAATACTACTGTTGAGGTACCTGGCTAGCTCAGTCGGTAGAGCATAAATAGACAGGCAGAGGGTTCAAGAAAAGTACATGCTCCTGGTGAGGATCGAACTCACAACCTCGGCATTGCTTCGCTGCATACTGCTGTATAAGTACCACGCGCTAACCGATTGCGCCACAGGAGCCTGATCACCTGTTTACCACATTTTGCACAAACATAGATGTACAATATTCGGTTAGAGTCAGTCCGACAATTGACCTACCTGGCTAACTCAGACGGTAGAGAATGAGACTCTTTATCTAGTATTTGTGGGTTCGAACCACAGATGAGGGGATTCTTTTCTGAGCCGAAGCACCAAAAAACTTCACAAACAGCCATACGCTTGGACTTTCGAGCAGGCTTGCCACCCTGCATTGCTGACTTGTCAGGCATAGCTGGTGATAGAGAAGACGATGATTTTGTATTCTATCTCTGCCTGCACTCTGACCTGTCATCTCAATGACATCCCTATTATCTATTAAACGTCCTTCTAAATGGATTGAATAAATGCTCCTTTTATGGACAAGAAATAGACAGGCAGAGGCTTCAAGAAGAATACTTGCTCCTGGTGGGGCTTGAACTCATAACCTTGTCATCTAATTTCTGTATACTGCTGTATAAGTAAAACAGGCTAACCAATTGCACCACAGGATCCATCAACAACACTTTCACTGATCTTCATATTTTGCAGAAATGGAGCTGAACGATATTCGGACCAAGTCAATACTACTGTTGAGGTACCTGGCTAGCTCAGTCGGTAGAGCATAAATAGACAGGCAGAGGGTTCAAGAAAAGTACATGCTCCTGGTGAGGATCGAACTCACAACCTCAGCATTGCTTCGCTGCATACTGCTGTATAAGTACCACGCGCTAACCGATTGCGCCACAGGAGCCTGATCACCTGTTTACCACATTTTGCACAAACATAGATGTACAATATTCGGTCAGACTCAGTCCGACAATTGACCTACCTGGCTAACTCAGACGGTAGAGAATGAGACTCTTTATCTTGTATTCGTGGGTTCGAACCACAAATGGGGTGATTATTTTCTGAGCCGAAGCACCAACACACTTCGCAAACAGCCATACGCTTGGACTTTCGAGCAGGCTTGCCACCCTGCATTGCTGACGTGTCAGGCATAGCTGGTGATAGAGAAGACGATGATTTTGTATTCTATCTCTGCCTGCACTCTGACCTGTCATCTCAATGACATCCCTATTATCTATTAAACGTCCTCCTAAATGGATTGAATAAATGCTCCTTTTATGGACAAGAAATAGACAGGCAGAGGCTTCAAGAAGAATACTTGCTCCTGGTGGGGCTTGAACTCATAACCTTGTCATCTAATTTCTGTATACTGCTGTATAAGTACAACATGCTGACAGACTGCACCACAGGATCCATCAACAACACTTTCACTGATCTTCATATTTTGCAGAAATGGAGCTGAACGATATTCGGACCAAGTCAATACTACTGTTGAGGTACCTGGCTAGCTCAGTCGGTAGAGCATGAGACTCTTAATCTCAGGGTCGTGGGTTTGATCCCCACGTTAGGTGGTTATTTTCACTGCAGAAGCACCAACTCACTGACTTTCGAGCAGTCTAGCCACCCTGCATTGCTGACTTGTCAGGCATAGCTGGTGATAGAGAAGACTATGAATTTGAATACTTGCTGTTCCTGCACTCTGACCTGTTATCTCAATGACATACCTATTATCTATTAAACGTCCTCCTAAATGGATTGAATAAATGCTCCTTTTATGGACAAGAAATAGACAGGCATAGGCTTCTAGAAGAATACTTGCTCCTGGTGGGGCTTGAAGTCGTAACCTTGTCATCTAATTTCTGTATACTGCTGTATAAGTACAACATGCTGACAGACTGCACCACAGGATCCATCAACAACACTTTCACTGATCTTCATATTTTGCAGAAATGGAGCTGAACGATATTCGGACCAAGTCAATACTACTGTTGAGGTACCTGGCTAGCTCAGTCGGTAGAGCATAAATAGACAGGCAGAGGGTTCAAGAAAAGTACATGCTCCTGGTGAGGATCGAACTCACAACCTCGGCATTGCTTCGCTGCATACTGCTGTATAAGTACCACGCGCTAACCGATTGCGCCACAGGAGCCTGATCACCTGTTTACCACATTTTGCACAAACATAGATGTACAATATTCGGTCAGAGTCAGTCCGACAATTGACCTACCTGGCTAACTCAGACGGTAGAGAATGAGACTCTTCATCTCGTATTTGTGGGTTCGAACCACAAATGGGGTGATTCTTTTCTGAGCCGAAGCACCAAAACACTTCGCAAACAGCCATACGCTTGGACTTTCGAGCAGGCTTGCCACCCTGCATTGCTGACTTGTCAGGCATAGCTGGTGATAGAGAAGACGATGATTTTGTATTCTATCTCTGCCTGCACTCTGACCTGTCATCTCAATGACATCCCTAATTATCTATTAAACGTCCTCCTAAATGGATTGAATAAATGCTCCTTTTATGGACAAGAAATAGACAGGCAGAGGCTTCAAGAAGAATACTTGCTCCTGGTGGGGCTTGAACTCATAACCTTGTCATCTAATTTCTGTATACTGCTGTATAAGTAAAACAGGCTAACCAATTGCACCACAGGATCCATCAACAACACTTTCACTGATCTTCATATTTTGCAGGTACCGTACTGACTTTCGAGCAGTCTAGCCACCCTGCATTGCTGACTTGTCAGGCATAGCTGGTGATAGAGAAGACTATGAATTTGAATACTTGCTGTTCCTGCACTCTGTTATCTCAATGACATACCTATTATCTATTAAACGTCCTCGTAAATGGATTGAAAAAATGCTCCTTTTATGGACAAGAAATAGACAGGCATAGGCTTCTAGAAGAATACTTGCTCCTGGTGGGGCTTGAAGTCGTAACCTTGTCATCTAATTTCTGTATACTGCTGTATAAGTACAACATGCTGACAGACTGCACCACAGGATCCATCAACAACACTTTCACTGATCTTCATAATTTGCAGAAATGGAGCTGAACGATATTCGGACCAAGTCAATACTACTGTTGAGGTACCTGGCTAGCTCAGTCGGTAGAGCATAAATAGACAGGCAGAGGGTTCAAGAAAAGAACATGCTCCTGGTGAGGATCGAACTCACAACCTCGGCATTGCTTCTCTGCATACTGCTGTATAAGTACCACGCGCTAACCGATTGCGCCACAGGAGCCTGATCACCTGTTTACCACATTTTGCACAAACATAGATGTACAATATTCGGTCAGAGTCAGTCCGACAATTGACCTACCTGGCTAACTCAGACGGTAGAGAATGAGACTCTTTATCTCATATTCGTGGGTTCGAACCACAAATGGGGGGATTATTTTCTGAGCCGAAGCACCAAAAAACTTTGCAAACAGCCATACGCTTGGACTTTTGAGCAGGCTTGCCACCCTGCATTGCTGACTTGTCAGGCATAGCTGGTGATAGAGAAGACTATGAATTTGAATACATGCTGTTCCTGCACTCTGACCTGTTATCTCAATGACATACCTATTATCTATTAAACGTCCTCCTAAATGGATTGAATAAATGCTCCTTTTATGGACAAGAAATAGACAGGCATAGGCTTCTAGAAGAATACTTGCTCCTGGTGGGGCTTGAAGTCATAACCTTGTCATCTAATTTCTGTATACTGCTGTATAAGTACAACATGCTGACAGACTGCACCACAGGATCCATCAACAACACTTTCACTGATCTTCATATTTTGCAGAAATGGAGCTGAACGATATTCGGACCAAGTCAACTACTGTTGAGGTACCTGGCTAGCTCAGTCGGTAGAGCATAAATAGACAGGCAGAGGGTTCAAGAAAAGTACATGCTCCTGGTGAGGATCGAACTCACAACCTCGGCATTGCTTCTCTGCATACTGCTGTATAAGTACCACGCGCTAACCGATTGCGCCACAGGAGCCTGATCACCTGTTTACCACATTTTGCACAAACATAGATGTACAATATTCGGTCAGAGTCAGTCCGACAATTGACCTACCTGGCTAACTCAGACGGTAGAGAATGAGACTCTTCATCTCGTATTCGTGGGTTCGAACCACAAATGGGGTGATTATTTTCTGAGCCGAAACACCAAAACACTTCGCAAACAGCCATACGCTTGGACTTTCGAGCAGGCTTGCCACCCTGCATTGCTGACTTGTCAGGCATAGCTGGTGATAGAGAAGACGCTGATTTTGTATTCTATCTCTGCCTGCACTCTGACCTGTCATCTCAATGACATCCCTATTATCTATTAAACGTCCTCCTAAATGGATTGAATAAATGCTCCTTTTATGGACAAGAAATAGACAGGCAGAGGCTTCAAGAAGAATACTTGCTCCTGGTGGGGCTTGAACTCATAACCTTGTCATCTAATTTCTGTATACTGCTGTATAAGTAAAACAGGCTAACCAATTGCACCACAGGATCCATCAACAACACTTTCACGGATCTTCATATTTTGCAGAAATGGAGCTGAACGATATTCGGACCAAGTCAATACTACTGTTGAGGTACCTGGCTAGCTCAGTCGGTAGAGCATGAGACTCTTAATCTCAGGGTAGTGGGTTTGATCCCCATGTTAGGTGGTTATTTTCACTGCAGAAGCACCAACTCACTGACTTTCGAGCAGTCTGCATTGCTGACTTGTCAGGCATAGCTGGTGATAGAGAAGACTATGAATTTGAATACTTGCTGTTCCTGCACTCTGACCTGTTATCTCAATGACATACCTATTATCTATTAAACGTCCTCCTAAATGGATTGAATAAATGCTCCTTTTATGGACAAGAAATAGACAGGCATAGGCTTCTAGAAGAATACTTGCTCCTGGTGGGGCTTGAAGTCGTAACCTTGTCATCTAATTTCTGTATACTGCTGTATAAGTACAACATGCTGACAGACTGCACCACATGATCCATCAACAACACTTTCACTGATCTTCATATTTTGTGAAATGGAGCTGAACGATATTCGGACCAAGTCAATACTACTGTTGAGGTACCTGGCTAGCTCAGTCGGTAGAGCATAAATAGACAGGCAGAGGGTTCAAGAAAAGTACATGCTCCTGGTGAGGATCGAACTCACAACCTCGGCATTGCTTCGCTGCATACTGCTGTATAAGTACCACGCGCTAACCGATTGCGCCACAGGAGCCTGATCACCTGTTTACCACATTTTGCACAAACATAGATGTACAATATTCGGTCAGAGTCAGTCCGACAATTGACCTACCTGGCTAACTCAGACGGTAGAGAATGAGACTCTTTATCTCGTATTCGTGGGTTCGAACCACAAATGGGGTGATTCTTTTCTGAGCCGAAGCACCAAAAAACTTCGCAAACAGCCATACGCTTGGACTTTCGAGCAGGCTTGCCACCCTGCATTGCTGACTTGTCAGGCATAGCTGGTGATAGAGAAGACGATGATTTTGTATTCTATCTCTGCCTGCACTCTGACCTGTCATCTCAATGACATCCCTATTATCTATTAAACGTCCTCCTAAATGGATTGAATAAATGCTCCTTTTATGGACAAGAAATAGACAGGCAGAGGCTTCAAGAAGAATACTTGCTCCTGGTGGGGCTTGAACTCATAACCTTGTCATCTAATTTCTGTATACTGCTGTATAAGTAAAACAGGCTTACCAATTGCACCACAGGATCCATCAACAACACTTTCACTGATCTTCATATTTTGCAGAAATGGAGCTGAACGATATTCGGACCAAGTCAATACTACTGTTGAGGTACCTGGCTAGCTCAGTCGGTAGAGCATAAATAGACAGGCAGAGGGTTCAAGAAAAGTACATGCTCCTGGTGAGGATCGAACTCACAACCTCGGCATTGCTTCGCTGCATACTGCTGAATAAGTACCACGCGCTAACCGATTGCCCCACAGGAGCTTGATCACCTGTTTACCATATTTTGCACAAACATAGATGTACAATACTCGGTCCGAGTCAGTTAGACAATTGACCTACCTGGCTAACTCAGACGGTAGAGCATGAGACTCTTACAGTTTTTTTTCGATTGCTAAACGACAGTGGACACAACTGGAGTCACATGTGCAAAACTCTAACTACAGTCTGCACAGCAGCAGTTCATGTGGACCAAACTCTAGTTCGTTTTTCATTGCTTGAACACAGTTTTCAAAACTCTACACACTTATTCCATGACTTTAACCACAACCTGCACAACACTGTGGATTTACAGCACTTTGTTCAAATGCTAACACACTGCTTTCAAAACTGTGAACCACACATTCAAAACGGAATAGATTTCAGCCTTGTGCCTTTCAAACACTGCTAATTGCAATTTCAGCTGAAAGGCTAAGCAGGTGTCTTGTTTTAGACTTGTTAGTGAACACACACACATATTACAGTATATATAGGTAGAGCTCAGAAAGACTCATTTTGGAAATGGAACAAGGAAGATGGGTTCGTGGAGGGAGAAGGGTGGCAGGGAGAGGGCGGATGCGTGGAGGAAGACAAAGAAGACAAAGAGCTGTTATTTCAGATGAAATAAGGGCTACACTTATAGACCATGTCGTGAACCATGGTCTCTCATTGAGAGAGGCAGGGTTGAGTGTGCAACCCAATCTGCAAAGATCCACAGTGGCATCTGTAATGCGAATTTTCCATCATGCAAACAGGTGAGAGTTACATCCTTACAGTAAATGAAAACATTACAGGAATCTATTTTGTATTGCAATTATAGAATATTTACACAGATATATATTACAGTAAGTTTAACTGTAAAATATATTTTTACAACAGGACCCAAAGGCTGCCCCCAATAGGGGGAAGAGGAAAAATATTTTCAGATGAGCAGGAAAATGCTATTGTTGACATGGTTGCTGTCAACAATGCAATACAACTGCGGGAGATTCAAGATAGTGCTGGCTGATAATGATATATTTGAAAATGTTAATTCTGTCAGCACAACAACTATTGCTCGAGTCCTAAAGAAACACCAAGTTACAATGAAACAGTTATACACTGTACCATTCGAGAGAAACAGTGAATGGGTAAAAGAGCAAAGATACCAATATGTCCAGGTAAGACGTCTGAGGTTACGTACACAGCTATACAAAATATTTACAGTAAAAAAAAACACTAGCATTTCTACAGTAAAACTGTGCACTTACTGTTTTTCAGAGAGTAATGGAGGTGGAAGCACTGGAAAGACCACATTAATTTGTATTTATCGATGAAGCTGGATTTAACCTTGCCAAAACACGGCGCAGAGGAAGGAATGTTATAGGTCAAAGGGCCACTGTGGAGGTTCCAGGCCAAAGGGGGGGGAAATATCACCATGTGTGCTGCAATGGCCAATGATGGTTTGCTTCTCAACACACCACTCATTGGCCCATACAACACAGAAAGGCTTATAGCTTTCCTAGAAAAGCTCTATGCTCAGCTAGTGCCAGCAGAACAGGGGGAGCCAGTAAGAAACCCCAAAGTTTTTGTCATAGTTTGCGATAACGTTGCTTTTCACCACTCTGCAGCTGTCACAGATTGGTTTGCAGCACATCACAGATTTATGGTTTTGTACCTGCCTGCATATTCACCCTTCCTCAACCCAATAGAGGAGTTTTTCTCTGCCTGGAGGTGGAAAGTGTTTGGTCACCACCCACATGACCAAATGTCTCTTTTGGAAGCCATGCGTGCCGGATGTGAGGACACGAGTCCAGAGGACTGCCAGAGATGGATAAGGCACTCCAGAAGGTTCTTCCCCAGGTGCATGGCAAGAGAAAACATTAGGTGTGATGTTGAAGAAAACATGTGGCCTGATGCTAGAGAGAGGCAGGATTAGCCCCTCAATTATTTGTTTGAATTACAGTATGTACTTTTAGTTTCTACCTTTTTTTTCTAATTACTGTAATTCCGTAAATTACTACAGACTATTGAAGCAAACTGCTAATTTTAATTTACCTTAAAGAATTGTTATATTCTAAAAAGTCATAATATAATAGAGACAGTAGATCTAGCTGGTCTGTCATAATAAAATAGAGACAGTAGAACGAGCTGGTCTGTCATAATATAATAGAGACAGTAGATCTAGCTGGTCTGTCATAATATAATAGAGACAGTAGATCTAGCCTGTCTGTCATATTATAATTGAGACAGTAGATCTAGCTGGTCTGTCATAATATAATAGAGACATTAGATCTAGCTGGTCTGTCATAATATAATAGAAACAGTAGATCTAGCTGGTCTGTCATAATATAATAGAAACAGTAGATCTAGCTGGTCTGTCATAATATAATAGAGAGAGTATATCTAGCTAGTCTGTCATAATATAATAGAGACAGTAGATCTAGCTGGTCATAATTAGTCATAATATGATAGAGAGAGTAGATCTAGCTGGTCTGTCATAATATAATAGAGACATAGAGACAGTAAATCTCGCTGGTCTGTCATAATATAATAGACACAGTAGATCTAGCTGGTCTGTCATAATATAATAGAGAAAGTAGATCTTGCTTGTCTGTCATATTATAATAGAGACAGTAGATCTTGCTGGTCTGTCATAAAATAATAGAGACAGTAGATCTAGCTGGTCTGTCATAATATAACAGAGAGAGTATATCTAGCTGGCTTGTCATAATATAACATTGACATAGAGACAGTAGATCTAGCTGGTCTGTCATAATACAATAAAGACAGTATATCTAGCTGGTCTGTCATAATATAATAGAGACATAGAGACAGTAGATCTAGCTGGTCTGTCATAATATAATAGAGACAGTAGATCTAGCTGGTCTGTCATAATATAATAGACACAGTAGATCTAGCTGGTCTGTCATGATTTAATAGAGACAGTAGATCTAGCTGTTCTGTCATATAATAATAGAGAGTAGATCTAGCTGGCCTGTCATAATATAATAAAGACAGTGGATCTAGCTGGTCTGTCATAATATAATAGAGACAGCAGATCTAGCTGGTCTGTCATAATATAATAGAGAGAGTATATCTAGCTGGTCTGTCATAATATAATAGAAAAATAGAGACAGTAGATCTAGCTGGTCTGTCGTAATATAATAGACACAGTAGATCTAGCTGGTCTGTCATAATAAAATAGAGGCAGTAGATCTAGCTGGTCTGTCATAATATAATAGAGACATAGAGACAGTAGATCTAGCTGGTCTGTCATAATATAATAGAGACAGTAGATCTAGCTGGTCTGTCATGATTTAATAGAGACAGTAGATCTAGCTGTTCTGTCATATAATAATAGAGACAGTAGATCTAGCTGGCCTGTCATAATATAATAAAGACAGTGGATCTAGCTGGTCTGTCATAATATAATAGAGACAGTAGATCTAGCCTGTCTGTCATAATAAAATAGAGACAGTAGATCTAGCTGGTCTGTCATAATATAATAGAGACAGTAGATCTAGCTGGTCTGTCATAATATAATAGAGACAGTAGATCTAGCCTGTCTGTCATATTATAATTGAGACAGTAGATCTAGCTGGTCTGTCATAATATAATAGAGACATAAGATCTAGCTGGTCTGTCATAATATAATAGAAACAGTAGATCTAGCTGGTCTGTCATAATATAATAGAAACAGTAGATCTAGCTGGTCTGTCATAATATAATAGAGAGAGTATATCTAGCTAGTCTGTCATAATATAATAGAGACAGTAGATCTAGCTGGTCATAATTAGTCATAATAAAATAGAGAGAGTAGATCTAGCTGGTCTGTCATAATATAATAGAGACATAGAGACAGTAGATCTCGCTGGTCTGTCATAATATAATAGACACAGTAGATCTAGCTGGTCTGTCATAATATAATAGAGAAAGTAGATCTTGCTTGTCTGTCATATTATAATAGAGACAGTAGATCTTGCTGGTCTGTCATAAAATAATAGAGACAGTAGATCTAGCTGGTCTGTCATAATATAACAGAGAGAGTATATCTAGCTGGTCTGTCATAATATAATAGAAAAATAGAGACAGTAGATCTAGCTGGTCTGTCGTAATATAATAGACACAGTAGATCTAGCTGGTCTGTCATAATAAAATAGAGGCAGTAGATCTAGCTGGTCTGTCATAATATAATAGAGACATAGAGACAGTAGATCTAGCTGGTCTGTCATAATATAATAGAGACAGTAGATCTTGCTGGTCTGTCATAATATAATTGAGACAGTAGATCTAGCTTGTCTGTCATAATATAATAGAGAGAGTATATATAGCTGGTCTGACATATTATAATAGAGACATAGAGACAGTAGATCTAGCTGGTCTGTCATAATATAATAGAGACAGTAGAACTAGCTGCTCTGTCATAATATAATAGAGAAAGTAGATCTTGCTTGTCTGTCATATTATAATAGAGACAGTAGATCTTGCTGGTCTGTCATAAAATAATAGAGACAGTAGATCTAGCTGGTCTGTCATAATATAACAGAGAGAGTATATCTAGCTGGCTTGTCATAATATAACATTGACATAGAGACAGTAGATCTAGCTGGTCTGTCATAATACAATAGAGACAGTATATCTAGCTGGTCTGTCATAATATAATAGAGACATAGAGACAGTAGATCTAGCTGGTCTGTCATAATATAATAGAGACAGTAGATCTAGCTGGTCTGTCATAATATAATAGACACAGTAGATCTAGCTGGTCTGTCATGATTTAATAGAGACAGTAGATCTAGCTGTTCTGTCATATAATAATAGAGAGTAGATCTAGCTGGCCTGTCATAATATAATAAAGACAGTGGATCTAGCTGGTCTGTCATAATATAATAGAGACAGCAGATCTAGCTGGTCTGTCATAATATAATAGAGAGAGTATATCTAGCTGGTCTGTCATAATATAATAGAAAAATAGAGACAGTAGATCTAGCTGGTCTGTCGTAATATAATAGACACAGTAGATCTAGCTGGTCTGTCATAATAAAATAGAGGCAGTAGATCTAGCTGGTCTGTCATAATATAATAGAGACATAGAGACAGTAGATCTAGCTGGTCTGTCATAATATAATAGAGACAGTAGATCTAGCTGGTCTGTCATGATTTAATAGAGACAGTAGATCTAGCTGTTCTGTCATATAATAATAGAGACAGTAGATCTAGCTGGCCTGTCATAATATAATAAAGACAGTGGATCTAGCTGGTCTGTCATAATATAATAGAGACAGTAGATCTAGCCTGTCTGTCATAATAAAATAGAGACAGTAGATCTAGCTGGTCTGTCATAATATAATAGAGACAGTAGATCTAGCTGGTCTGTCATAATATAATAGAGACAGTAGATCTAGCCTGTCTGTCATATTATAATTGAGACAGTAGATCTAGCTGGTCTGTCATAATATAATAGAGACATAAGATCTAGCTGGTCTGTCATAATATAATAGAAACAGTAGATCTAGCTGGTCTGTCATAATATAATAGAAACAGTAGATCTAGCTGGTCTGTCATAATATAATAGAGAGAGTATATCTAGCTAGTCTGTCATAATATAATAGAGACAGTAGATCTAGCTGGTCATAATTAGTCATAATATAATAGAGAGAGTAGATCTAGCTGGTCTGTCATAATATAATAGAGACATAGAGACAGTAGATCTCGCTGGTCTGTCATAATATAATAGACACAGTAGATCTAGCTGGTCTGTCATAATATAATAGAGAAAGTAGATCTTGCTTGTCTGTCATATTATAATAGAGACAGTAGATCTTGCTGGTCTGTCATAAAATAATAGAGACAGTAGATCTAGCTGGTCTGTCATAATATAACAGAGAGAGTATATCTAGCTGGTCTGTCATAATATAATAGAAAAATAGAGACAGTAGATCTAGCTGGTCTGTCGTAATATAATAGACACAGTAGATCTAGCTGGTCTGTCATAATAAAATAGAGGCAGTAGATCTAGCTGGTCTGTCATAATATAATAGAGACATAGAGACAGTAGATCTAGCTGGTCTGTCATAATATAATAGAGACAGTAGATCTTGCTGGTCTGTCATAATATAATTGAGACAGTAGATCTAGCTTGTCTGTCATAATATAATAGAGAGAGTATATATAGCTGGTCTGACATATTATAATAGAGACATAGAGACAGTAGATCTAGCTGGTCTGTCATAATATAATAGAGACAGTAGAACTAGCTGCTCTGTCATAATATAATAGAGAAAGTAGATCTTGCTTGTCTGTCATATTATAATAGAGACAGTAGATCTTGCTGGTCTGTCATAAAATAATAGAGACAGTAGATCTAGCTGGTCTGTCATAATATAACAGAGAGAGTATATCTAGCTGGCTTGTCATAATATAACATTGACATAGAGACAGTAGATCTAGCTGGTCTGTCATAATACAATAGAGACAGTATATCTAGCTGGTCTGTCATAATATAATAGAGACATAGAGACAGTAGATCTAGCTGGTCTGTCATAATATAATAGAGACAGTAGATCTAGCTGGTCTGTCATAATATAATAGACACAGTAGATCTAGCTGGTCTGTCATGATTTAATAGAGACAGTAGATCTAGCTGTTCTGTCATATAATAATAGAGAGTAGATCTAGCTGGCCTGTCATAATATAATAAAGACAGTGGATCTAGCTGGTCTGTCATAATATAATAGAGACAGCAGATCTAGCTGGTCTGTCATAATATAATAGAGAGAGTATATCTAGCTGGTCTGTCATAATATAATAGAAAAATAGAGACAGTAGATCTAGCTGGTCTGTCGTAATATAATAGACACACTAGATCTAGCTGGTCTGTCATAATAAAATAGAGGCAGTAGATCTAGCTGGTCTGTCATAATATAATAGAGACATAGAGACAGTAGATCTAGCTGGTCTGTCATAATATAATAGAGACAGTAGATCTAGCTGGTCTGTCATGATTTAATAGAGACAGTAGATCTAGCTGTTCTGTCATATAATAATAGAGACAGTAGATCTAGCTGGCCTGTCATAATATAATAAAGACAGTGGATCTAGCTGGTCTGTCATAATATAATAGAGACAGTAGATCTAGCCTGTCTGTCATAATAAAATAGAGACAGTAGATCTAGCTGGTCTGTCATAATATAATAGAGACAGTAGATCTAGCTGGTCTGTCATAATATAATAGAGACAGTAGATCTAGCCTGTCTGTCATATTATAATTGAGACAGTAGATCTAGCTGGTCTGTCATAATATAATAGAGACATAAGATCTAGCTGGTCTGTCATAATATAATAGAAACAGTAGATCTAGCTGGTCTGTCATAATATAATAGAAACAGTAGATCTAGCTGGTCTGTCATAATATAATAGAGAGAGTATATCTAGCTAGTCTGTCATAATATAATAGAGACAGTAGATCTAGCTGGTCATAATTAGTCATAATATAATAGAGAGAGTAGATATAGCTGGTCTGTCATAATATAATAGAGACATAGAGACAGTAGATCTCGCTGGTCTGTCATAATATAATAGACACAGTAGATCTAGCTGGTCTGTCATAATATAATAGAGAAAGTAGATCTTGCTTGTCTGTCATATTATAATAGAGACAGTAGATCTTGCTGGTCTGTCATAAAATAATAGAGACAGTAGATCTAGCTGGTCTGTCATAATATAACAGAGAGAGTATATCTAGCTGGTCTGTCATAATATAATAGAAAAATAGAGACAGTAGATCTAGCTGGTCTGTCGTAATATAATAGACACAGTAGATCTAGCTGGTCTGTCATAATAAAATAGAGGCAGTAGATCTAGCTGGTCTGTCATAATATAATAGAGACATAGAGACAGTAGATCTAGCTGGTCTGTCATAATATAATAGAGACAGTAGATCTTGCTGGTCTGTCATAATATAATTGAGACAGTAGATCTAGCTTGTCTGTCATAATATAATAGAGAGAGTATATATAGCTGGTCTGTCATATTATAATAGAGACATAGAGACAGTAGATCTAGCTGGTCTGTCATAATATAATAGAGACAGTAGAACTAGCTGCTCTGTCATAATATAATAGAGACAGTAGATCTTGCTGGTC
Organism: Oncorhynchus mykiss; assembly: GCF_013265735.2. Lineage (NCBI taxonomy): Eukaryota > Metazoa > Chordata > Actinopteri > Salmoniformes > Salmonidae > Oncorhynchus > Oncorhynchus mykiss. The sequence continues at coordinate 24,202 of NW_023493726.1, read as the reverse complement.
TGTCATAATACAATAGAGACAGTATATCTAGCTGGTCTGTCATAATATAATAGAGACATAGAGACAGTAGATCTAGCTGGTCTGTCATAATATAATAGAGACAGTAGATCTAGCTGGTCTGTCATAATATAATAGACACAGTAGATCTAGCTGGTCTGTCATGATTTAATAGAGACAGTAGATCTAGCTGTTCTGTCATATAATAATAGAGAGTAGATCTAGCTGGCCTGTCATAATATAATAAAGACAGTGGATCTAGCTGGTCTGTCATAATATAATAGAGACAGCAGATCTAGCTGGTCTGTCATAATATAATAGAGAGAGTATATCTAGCTGGTCTGTCATAATATAATAGAAAAATAGAGACAGTAGATCTAGCTGGTCTGTCGTAATATAATAGACACAGTAGATCTAGCTGGTCTGTCATAATAAAATAGAGGCAGTAGATCTAGCTGGTCTGTCATAATATAATAGAGACATAGAGACAGTAGATCTAGCTGGTCTGTCATAATATAATAGAGACAGTAGATCTAGCTGGTCTGTCATGATTTAATAGAGACAGTAGATCTAGCTGTTCTGTCATATAATAATAGAGACAGTAGATCTAGCTGGCCTGTCATAATATAATAAAGACAGTGGATCTAGCTGGTCTGTCATAATATAATAGAGACAGTAGATCTAGCCTGTCTGTCATAATAAAATAGAGACAGTAGATCTAGCTGGTCTGTCATAATATAATAGAGACAGTAGATCTAGCTGGTCTGTCATAATATAATAGAGACAGTAGATCTAGCCTGTCTGTCATATTATAATTGAGACAGTAGATCTAGCTGGTCTGTCATAATATAATAGAGACATAAGATCTAGCTGGTCTGTCATAATATAATAGAAACAGTAGATCTAGCTGGTCTGTCATAATATAATAGAAACAGTAGATCTAGCTGGTCTGTCATAATATAATAGAGAGAGTATATCTAGCTAGTCTGTCATAATATAATAGAGACAGTAGATCTAGCTGGTCATAATTAGTCATAATATAATAGAGAGAGTAGATCTAGCTGGTCTGTCATAATATAATAGAGACATAGAGACAGTAGATCTCGCTGGTCTGTCATAATATAATAGACACAGTAGATCTAGCTGGTCTGTCATAATATAATAGAGAAAGTAGATCTTGCTTGTCTGTCATATTATAATAGAGACAGTAGATCTTGCTGGTCTGTCATAAAATAATAGAGACAGTAGATCTAGCTGGTCTGTCATAATATAACAGAGAGAGTATATCTAGCTGGTCTGTCATAATATAATAGAAAAATAGAGACAGTAGATCTAGCTGGTCTGTCGTAATATAATAGACACAGTAGATCTAGCTGGTCTGTCATAATAAAATAGAGGCAGTAGATCTAGCTGGTCTGTCATAATATAATAGAGACATAGAGACAGTAGATCTAGCTGGTCTGTCATAATATAATAGAGACAGTAGATCTAGCTGGTCTGTCATAATATAATAGACACAGTAGATCTAGCTGGTCTGTCATGATTTAATAGAGACAGTAGATCTAGCTGTTCTGTCATATAATAATAGAGAGTAGATCTAGCTGGCCTGTCATAATATAATAAAGACAGTGGATCTAGCTGGTCTGTCATAATATAATAGAGACAGCAGATCTAGCTGGTCTGTCATAATATAATAGAGAGAGTATATCTAGCTGGTCTGTCATAATATAATAGAAAAATAGAGACAGTAGATCTAGCTGGTCTGTCGTAATATAATAGACACAGTAGATCTAGCTGGTCTGTCATAATAAAATAGAGGCAGTAGATCTAGCTGGTCTGTCATAATATAATAGAGACATAGAGACAGTAGATCTAGCTGGTCTGTCATAATATAATAGAGACAGTAGATCTAGCTGGTCTGTCATGATTTAATAGAGACAGTAGATCTAGCTGTTCTGTCATATAATAATAGAGACAGTAGATCTAGCTGGCCTGTCATAATATAATAAAGACAGTGGATCTAGCTGGTCTGTCATAATATAATAGAGACAGTAGATCTAGCCTGTCTGTCATAATAAAATAGAGACAGTAGATCTAGCTGGTCTGTCATAATATAATAGAGACAGTAGATCTAGCTGGTCTGTCATAATATAATAGAGACAGTAGATCTAGCCTGTCTGTCATATTATAATTGAGACAGTAGATCTAGCTGGTCTGTCATAATATAATAGAGACATAAGATCTAGCTGGTCTGTCATAATATAATAGAAACAGTAGATCTAGCTGGTCTGTCATAATATAATAGAAACAGTAGATCTAGCTGGTCTGTCATAATATAATAGAGAGAGTATATCTAGCTAGTCTGTCATAATATAATAGAGACAGTAGATCTAGCTGGTCATAATTAGTCATAATATAATAGAGAGAGTAGATCTAGCTGGTCTGTCATAATATAATAGAGACATAGAGACAGTAGATCTCGCTGGTCTGTCATAATATAATAGACACAGTAGATCTAGCTGGTCTGTCATAATATAATAGAGAAAGTAGATCTTGCTTGTCTGTCATATTATAATAGAGACAGTAGATCTTGCTGGTCTGTCATAAAATAATAGAGACAGTAGATCTAGCTGGTCTGTCATAATATAACAGAGAGAGTATATCCAGCTGGTCTGTCATAATATGATAGAAAAATAGAGACAGTAGATCTAGCTGGTCTGTCGTAATATAATAGACACAGTAGATCTAGCTGGTCTGTCATAATAAAATAGAGGCAGTAGATCTAGCTGGTCTGTCATAATATAATAGAGACATAGAGACAGTAGATCTAGCTGGTCTGTCATAATATAATAGAGACAGTAGATCTTGCTGGTCTGTCATAATATAATTGAGACAGTAGATCTAGCTTGTCTGTCATAATATAATAGAGAGAGTATATATAGCTGGTCTGTCATATTATAATAGAGACATAGAGACAGTAGATCTAGCTGGTCTGTCATAATATAATAGAGACAGTAGAACTAGCTGCTCTGTCATAATATAATAGAGACAGTAGATCTTGCTGGTCTGTCATAATACAATAGAGACAGTATATCTAGCTGGTCTGTCATAATATAATAGAGACATAGAGACAGTAGATCTAGCTGGTCTGTCATAATATAATAGAGACAGTAGATCTAGCTGGTCTGTCATAATATAATAGACACAGTAGATCTAGCTGGTCTGTCATGATTTAATAGAGACAGTAGATCTAGCTGTTCTGTCATATAATAATAGAGAGTAGATCTAGCTGGCCTGTCATAATATAATAAAGACAGTGGATCTAGCTGGTCTGTCATAATATAATAGAGACAGCAGATCTAGCTGGTCTGTCATAATATAATAGAGAGAGTATATCTAGCTGGTCTGTCATAATATAATAGAAAAATAGAGACAGTAGATCTAGCTGGTCTGTCGTAATATAATAGACACAGTAGATCTAGCTGGTCTGTCATAATAAAATAGAGGCAGTAGATCTAGCTGGTCTGTCATAATATAATAGAGACATAGAGACAGTAGATCTAGCTGGTCTGTCATAATATAATAGAGACAGTAGATCTAGCTGGTCTGTCATGATTTAATAGAGACAGTAGATCTAGCTGTTCTGTCATATAATAATAGAGACAGTAGATCTAGCTGGCCTGTCATAATATAATAAAGACAGTGGATCTAGCTGGTCTGTCATAATATAATAGAGACAGTAGATCTAGCCTGTCTGTCATAATAAAATAGAGACAGTAGATCTAGCTGGTCTGTCATAATATAATAGAGACAGTAGATCTAGCTGGTCTGTCATAATATAATAGAGACAGTAGATCTAGCCTGTCTGTCATATTATAATTGAGACAGTAGATCTAGCTGGTCTGTCATAATATAATAGAGACATAAGATCTAGCTGGTCTGTCATAATATAATAGAAACAGTAGATCTAGCTGGTCTGTCATAATATAATAGAAACAGTAGATCTAGCTGGTCTGTCATAATATAATAGAGAGAGTATATCTAGCTAGTCTGTCATAATATAATAGAGACAGTAGATCTAGCTGGTCATAATTAGTCATAATATAATAGAGAGAGTAGATCTAGCTGGTCTGTCATAATATAATAGAGACATAGAGACAGTAGATCTCGCTGGTCTGTCATAATATAATAGACACAGTAGATCTAGCTGGTCTGTCATAATATAATAGAGAAAGTAGATCTTGCTTGTCTGTCATATTATAATAGAGACAGTAGATCTTGCTGGTCTGTCATAAAATAATAGAGACAGTAGATCTAGCTGGTCTGTCATAATATAACAGAGAGAGTATATCTAGCTGGTCTGTCATAATATAATAGAAAAATAGAGACAGTAGATCTAGCTGGTCTGTCGTAATATAATAGACACAGTAGATCTAGCTGGTCTGTCATAATAAAATAGAGGCAGTAGATCTAGCTGGTCTGTCATAATATAATAGAGACATAGAGACAGTAGATCTAGCTGGTCTGTCATAATATAATAGAGACAGTAGATCTTGCTGGTCTGTCATAATATAATTGAGACAGTAGATCTAGCTTGTCTGTCATAATATAATAGAGAGAGTATATATAGCTGGTCTGTCATATTATAATAGAGACATAGAGACAGTAGATCTAGCTGGTCTGTCATAATATAATAGACAGTAGAACTAGCTGCTCTGTCATAATATAATAGAGACAGTAGATCTAGCTGGTCTGTCATAATATAATAGAGACAGTATATCTAGCTGGTCTGTCATAATATAATAGAAAAATAGAGACAGTAGATCTAGCTGGTCTGTCGTAATATAATAGACACAGTAGATCTAGCTGGTCTGTCATAATAAAATAGAGGCAGTAGATCTAGCTGGTCTGTCATAATATAATAGAGACATAGAGACAGTAGATCTAGCTGGTCTGTTATAATATAATAGAGACAGTAGATCTAGCTGGTCTTTCATAATATAATAGACACAGTAGATCTAGCTGGTCTGTCATAATATAATAGAGACAGTAGATCTTGCTGGTCTGTCAAAATATAATTGAGACAGTAGATCTAGCTTGTCTGTCATAATATAATAGAGAGAGTATATCTAGCTGGTCTGTCATAATATAATAGAGACATAGAGACAGTAGATCTAGCTGGTCTGTCATAATATAATAGAGACAGTAGATCTAGCTGGTCTGTCATAATATAATAGAGACAGTAGATCTAGCTGGTGTGTCATAATATAATAGAGAGAGTACATCTAGCTGGTCTGTCATAATATAATAGAGACATAGAGACAGTAGATCTTGCTGGTCTGTCATAATATAATTGAGACAGTAGATCTAGCTGGTCTGTCATAATATAATAAAGACAGTGGATCTAGCTGGTCTGTCATAATATAATAGAGACAGTAGATCTAACCTGTCTGTCATATTATAATAGAGACAGTAGATCTAGCTGGTCTGTCATAATATAATAGAGAGAGTATATCTAGCTGGTCTGTCATAATATAATAGAAAAATAGAGACAGTAGATCGAGCTGGTCTGTCGTAATATAATAGACACAGTAGATCTAGCTGGTCTGTCATAATATAATAGAGGCAGTAGATCTAGCTGGTCTGTCATAATATAATAGAGACAGTAGATCTAGCTGGTCTTTCATAATATAATAGACACAGTAGATCTAGCTGGTCTGTCATAATATAATAGAGACAGTAGATCTAGCTTGTCTGACATAATATAATAGAGAGAGTATATCTAGCTGGTCTGTCATAATATAATAGAGACATAGAGACAGTAGATCTAGCTGGTCTGTCATAATATAATAGAGACAGTAGATCTAGATGGTCTGTCATAATATAATAGAGACAGTAGAACTAGCTGGTCTGTCATAATATAATAGAGACAGTAGATCTTGCTGGTCTGTCATAATATAATTGAGACAGTAGATCTAGCTGGTCTGTCATAATATAATAAAGACAGTCGATCTAGCTTGCATGTCATAATATAATAGACACAGTAGATCTAGCTGGTCTGTCATAATATAATAGAGACAGTAGATCTAGCTGGTCTGTCTTAATATAATATAGACAGTAGATCTAGCTGGTCTGTCATAATATAATAGAGAGAGTATATCTAGCTGGTCTGTCATAATATAATATAGACATAGAGACAGTAGATCTAGCTGGTCTGTCTTAATATAATATAGACAGTAGATCTAGCTGGTCTGTCTTAATATAATATAGACATTAGATCTAGCTGGTCTGTCATAATATAATAGAGATTGTAGATCTAGCTGGTCTGTCATAATATAATAGAGAACGTAGATCTAGGTGATCTGTCATAATATAATAGAGACATTAGATCTAGCTGGTCTGTCATAATATAATAGAGGCAGTAGATCTAGCGTGTCTGTCATAATATAATAGAGACAGTAGATCTAGCTGGACTGTCATTATATAATAGAGACAGTGGATCTAGCTGGTCTGTCATAATATAATAGAGACAGCAGATCTAGCTGGTCTGTCATAATATAATAGAGAGAGTATATCTAGCTGGTCTGTCATAATATAATAGAAAAATAGAGACAGTAGATCTAGCTGGTCTGTCGTAATATAATAGACACAGTAGATCTAGCTGGTCTGTCATAATAAAATAGAGGCAGTAGATGTAGCTGGTCTGTCATAATATAATAGAGACATAGAGACAGTAGATCTAGCTGGTCTGTCATAATATAATAGAGACAGTAGATCTAGCTGGTCTGTCATGATTTAATAGAGACAGTAGATCTAGCTGTTCTGTCATATAATAATAGAGACAGTAGATCTAGCTGGCCTGTCGTAATATAATAAAGACAGTGGATCTAGCTGGTCTGTCATAATATAATAGAGACAGTAGATCTAGCCTGTCTGTCATAATAAAATAGAGACAGTAGATCTAGCTGGTCTGTCATAATATAATAGAGACAGTAGATCTAGCTGGTCTGTCATAATATAATAGAGACAGTAGATCTAGCCTGTCTGTCATATTATAATTGAGACAGTAGATCTAGCTGGTCTGTCATAATATAATAGAGACATAAGATCTAGCTGGTCTGTCATAATATAATAGAAACAGTAGATCTAGCTGGTCTGTCATAATATAATAGAAACAGTAGATCTAGCTGGTCTGTCATAATATAATAGAGAGAGTATATCTAGCTAGTCTGTCATAATATAATAGAGACAGTAGATCTAGCTGGTCATAATTAGTCATAATATAATAGAGAGAGTAGATCTAGCTGGTCTGTCATAATATAATAGAGACATAGAGACAGTAGATCTCGCTGGTCTGTCATAATATAATAGACACAGTAGATCTAGCTGGTCTGTCATAATATAATAGGGAAAGTAGATCTTGCTTGTCTGTCATATTATAATAGAGACAGTAGATCTTGCTGGTCTGTCATAAAATAATAGAGACAGTAGATCTAGCTGGTCTGTCATAATATAACAGAGAGAGTATATCTAGCTGGTCTGTCATAATATAATAGAAAAATAGAGACAGTAGATCTAGCTGGTCTGTCGTAATATAATAGACACAGTAGATCTAGCTGGTCTGTCATAATAAAATAGAGGCAGTAGATCTAGCTGGTCTGTCATAATATAATAGAGACATAGAGACAGTAGATCTAGCCGGTCTGTCATAATATAATAGAGACAGTAGATCTTGCTGGTCTGTCATAATATAATTGAGACAGTAGATCTAGCTTGTCTGTCATAATATAATAGAGAGAGTATATATAGCTGGTCTGTCATATTATAATAGAGACATGGAGACAGTAGATCTAGCTGGTCTGTCATAATATAATAGAGACAGTAGAACTAGCTGCTCTGTCATAATATAATAGAGACAGTAGATCTAGCTGGTCTGTCATAATATAATAGAGAGAGTATATCTAGCTGGTCTGTCATAATATAATAGAAAAATAGAGACAGTAGATCTAGCTGGTCTGTCGTAATATAATAGACACAGTAGATCTAGCTGGTCTGTCATAATAAAATAGAGGCAGTAGATCTAGCTGGTCTGTCATAATATAATAGAGACATAGAGACAGTAGATCTAGCTGGTCTGTCATAATATAATAGAGACAGTAGATCTAGCTGGTCTGTCATGATTTAATAGAGACAGTAGATCTAGCTGTTCTGTCATATAATAATAGAGACAGTAGATCTAGCTGGCCTGTCATAATATAATAAAGACAGTGGATCTAGCTGGTCTGTCATAATATAATAGAGACAGTAGATCTAGCCTGTCTGTCATAATAAAATAGAGACAGTAGATCTAGCTGGTCTGTCATAATATAATAGAGACAGTAGATCTAGCTGGTCTGTCATAATATAATAGAGACAGTAGATCTAGCCTGTCTGTCATATTATAATTGAGACAGTAGATCTAGCTGGTCTGTCATAATATAATAGAGACATAAGATCTAGCTGGTCTGTCATAATATAATAGAAACAGTAGATCTAGCTGGTCTGTCATAATATAATAGAAACAGTAGATCTAGATGGTCTGTCATAATATAATAGAGAGAGTATATCTAGCTAGTCTGTCATAATATAATAGAGACAGTAGATCTAGCTGGTCATAATTAGTCATAATATAATAGAGAGAGTAGATCTAGCTGGTCTGTCATAATATAATAGAGACATAGAGACAGTAGATCTCGCTGGTCTGTCATAATATAATAGACACAGTAGATCTAGCTGGTCTGTCATAATATAATAGAGAAAGTAGATCTTGCTTGTCTGTCATATTATAATAGAGACAGTAGATCTTGCTGGTCTGTCATAAAATAATAGAGACAGTAGATCTAGCTGGTCTGTCGTAATATAACAGAGAGAGTATATCTAGCTGGTCTGTCATAATATAATAGAAAAATAGAGACAGTAGATCTAGCTGGTCTGTCGTAATATAATAGACACAGTAGATCTAGCTGGTCTGTCATAATAAAATAGAGGCAGTAGATCTAGCTGGTCTGTCATAATATAATAGAGACATAGAGACAGTAGATCTAGCTGGTCTGTCATAATATAATAGACACAGTAGATCTAGCTGGTCTGTCATAATATAATAGAGAAAGTAGATCTTGCTTGTCTGTCATATTATAATAGAGACAGTAGATCTTGCTGGTCTGTCATAAAATAATAGAGACAGTAGATCTAGCTGGTCTGTCATAATATAACAGAGAGAGTATATCTAGCTGGTCTGTCATAATATAATAGAAAAATAGAGACAGTAGATCTAGCTGGTCTGTCGTAATATAATAGACACAGTAGATCTAGCTGGTCTGTCATAATAAAATAGAGGCAGTAGATCTAGCTGGTCTGTCGTAATATAACAGAGAGAGTATATCTAGCTGGTCTGTCATAATATAATAGAAAAATAGAGACAGTAGATCTAGCTGGTCTGTCGTAATATAATAGACACAGTAGATCTAGCTGGTCTGTCATAATAAAATAGTGGCAGTAGATCTAGCTGGTCTGTCATAATATAATAGAGACATAGAGACAGTAGATCTAGCTGGTCTGTCATAATATAATAGACACAGTAGATCTAGCTGGTCTGTCATAATATAATAGAGAAAGTAGATCTTGCTTGTCTGTCATATTATAATAGAGACAGTAGATCTTGCTGGTCTGTCATAAAATAATAGAGACAGTAGATCTAGCTGGTCTGTCATAATATAACAGAGAGAGTATATCTAGCTGGTCTGTCATAATATAATAGAAAAATAGAGACAGTAGATCTAGCTGGTCTGTCGTAATATAATAGACACAGTAGATCTAGCTGGTCTGTCATAATAAAATAGAGGCAGTAGATCTAGCTGGTCTGTCATAATATAATAGAGACATAGAGACAGTAGATCTAGCTGGTCTGTCATAATATAATAGAGACAGTAGATCTAGCTGGTCTGTCATGATTTAATAGAGACAGTAGATCTAGCTGTTCTGTCATATAATAATAGAGACAGTAGATCTAGCTGGCCTGTCATAATATAATAAAGACAGTGGATCTAGCTGGTCTGTCATAATATAATAGAGACAGTAGATCTAGCCTGTCTGTCATAATAAAATAGAGACAGTAGATCTAGCTGGTCTGTCATAATATAATAGAGACAGTAGATCTAGCTGGTCTGTCATAATATAATAGAGACAGTAGATCTAGCCTGTCTGTCATATTATAATTGAGACAGTAGATCTAGCTGGTCTGTCATAATATAATAGAGACATAAGATCTAGCTGGTCTGTCATAATATAATAGAAACAGTTGATCTAGCTGGTCTGTCATAATATAATAGAAACAGTAGATCTAGCTGGTCTGTCATAATATAATAGAGAGAGTATATCTAGCTAGTCTGTCATAATATAATAGAGACAGTAGATCTAGCTGGTCATAATTAGTCATAATATAATAGAGAGAGTAGATCTAGCTGGTCTGTCATAATATAATAGAGACATAGAGACAGTAGATCTCGCTGGTCTGTCATAATATAATAGACACAGTAGATCTAGCTGGTCTGTCATAATATAATAGAGAAAGTAGATCTTGCTTGTCTGTCATATTATAATAGAGAAAGTAGATCTTGCTGGTCTGTCATAAAATAATAGAGACAGTAGATCTAGCTGGTCTGTCATAATATAACAGAGAGAGTATATCTAGCTGGTCTGTCATAATATAATAGAAAAATAGAGACAGTAGATCTAGCTGGTCTGTCGTAATATAATAGACACAGTAGATCTAGCTGGTCTGTCATAATAAAATAGAGGCAGTAGATCTAGCTGGTCTGTCATAATATAATAGAGACATAGAGACAGTAGATCTAGCTGGTCTGTCATAATATAATAGAGACAGTAGATCTTGCTGGTCTGTCATAATATAATTGAGACAGTAGATCTAGCTTGTCTGTCATAATATAATAGAGAGAGTATATATAGCTGGTCTGTCATATTATAATAGAGACATAGAGACAGTAGATCTAGCTGGTCTGTCATAATATAATAGAGACAGTAGAACTAGCTGCTCTGTCATAATATAATAGAGACAGTAGATCTAGCTGGTCTGTCATAATATAATAGAGAGAGTATATCTAGCTGGTCTGTCATAATATAATAGAAAAATAGAGACAGTAGATCTAGCTGGTCTGTCGTAATATAATAGACACAGTAGATCTAGCTGGTCTGTCATAATAAAATAGAGGCAGTAGATCTAGCTGGTCTGTCATAATATAATAGAGACATAGAGACAGTAGATCTAGCTGGTCTGTCATAATATAATAGAGACAGTAGATCTAGCTGGTCTGTCATGATTTAATAGAGACAGTAGATCTAGCTGTTCTGTCATATAATAATAGAGACAGTAGATCTAGCTGGCCTGTCATAATATAATAAAGACAGTGGATCTAGCTGGTCTGTCATAATATAATAGAGACAGTAGATCTAGCCTGTCTGTCATAATAAAATAGAGACAGTAGATCTAGCTGGTCTGTCATAATATAATAGAGACAGTAGATCTAGCTGGTCTGTCATAATATAATAGAGACAGTAGATCTAGCCTGTCTGTCATATTATAATTGAGACAGTAGATCTAGCTGGTCTGTCATAATATAATAGAGACATAAGATCTAGCTGGTCTGTCATAATATAATAGAAACAGTTGATCTAGCTGGTCTGTCATAATATAATAGAAACAGTAGATCTAGCTGGTCTGTCATAATATAATAGAGAGAGTATATCTAGCTAGTCTGTCATAATATAATAGAGACAGTAGATCTAGCTGGTCATAATTAGTCATAATATAATAGAGAGAGTAGATCTAGCTGGTCTGTCATAATATAATAGAGACATAGAGACAGTAGATCTCGCTGGTCTGTCATAATATAATAGACACAGTAGATCTAGCTGGTCTGTCATAATATAATAGAGAAAGTAGATCTTGCTTGTCTGGCATATTATAATAGAGACAGTAGATCTTGCTGGTCTGTCATAAAATAATAGAGACAGTAGATCTAGCTGGTCTGTCATAATATAACAGAGAGAGTATATCTAGCTGGTCTGTCATAATATAATAGAAAAATAGAGACAGTAGATCTAGCTGGTCTGTCGTAATATAATAGACACAGTAGATCTAGCTGGTCTGTCATAATAAAATAGAGGCAGTAGATCTAGCTGGTCTGTCATAATATAATAGAGACATAGAGACAGTAGATCTAGCTGGTCTGTCATAATATAATAGAGACAGTAGATCTTGCTGGTCTGTCATAATATAATTGAGACAGTAGATCTAGCTTGTCTGTCATAATATAATAGAGAGAGTATATATAGCTGGTCTGTCATATTATAATAGAGACATAGAGACAGTAGATCTAGCTGGTCTGTCATAATATAATAGAGACAGTAGAACTAGCTGCTCTGTCATAATATAATAGAGACAGTAGATCTAGCTGGTCTGTCATAATACAATAGAGACAGTATATCTAGCTGGTCTGTCATAATATAATAGAGACATAGAGACAGTAGATCTAGCTGGTCTGTCATAATATAATAGAGACAGTAGATCTAGCTGGTCTGTCATAATATAATAGACACAGTAGATCTAGCTGGTCTGTCATGATTTAATAGAGACAGTAGATCTAGCTGTTCTGTCATATAATAATAGAGAGTAGATCTAGCTGGCCTGTCATAATATAATAAAGACAGTGGATCTAGCTGGTCTGTCATAATATAATAGAGACAGCAGATCTAGCTGGTCTGTCATAATATAATAGAGAGAGTATATCTAGCTGGTCTGTCATAATATAATAGAAAAATAGAGACAGTAGATCTAGCTGGTCTGTCGTAATATAATAGACACAGTAGATCTAGCTGGTCTGTCATAATAAAATAGAGGCAGTAGATCTAGCTGGTCTGTCATAATATAATAGAGACATAGAGACAGTAGATCTAGCTGGTCTGTCATAATATAATAGAGACAGTAGATCTAGCTGGTCTGTCATGATTTAATAGAGACAGTAGATCTAGCTGTTCTGTCATATAATAATAGAGACAGTAGATCTAGCTGGCCTGTCATAATATAATAAAGACAGTGGATCTAGCTGGTCTGTCATAATATAATAGAGACAGTAGATCTAGCCTGTCTGTCATAATAAAATAGAGACAGTAGATCTAGCTGGTCTGTCATAATATAATAGAGACAGTAGATCTAGCTGGTCTGTCATAATATAATAGAGACAGTAGATCTAGCCTGTCTGTCATATTATAATTGAGACAGTAGATCTAGCTGGTCTGTCATAATATAATAGAGACATAAGATCTAGCTGGTCTGTCATAATATAATAGAAACAGTAGATCTAGCTGGTCTGTCATAATATAATAGAAACAGTAGATCTAGCTGGTCTGTCATAATATAATAGAGAGAGTATATCTAGCTAGTCTGTCATAATATAATAGAGACAGTAGATCTAGCTGGTCTGTCATAATATAATAGAATAATAGAGACAGTAGATCTCGCTGGTCTGTCATAATATAATAGACACAGTAGATCTAGCTGGTCTGTCATAATATAATAGAGAAAGTAGATCTTGCTTGTCTGTCATATTATAATAGAGACAGTAGATCTTGCTGGTCTGTCATAAAATAATAGAGACAGTAGATCTAGCTGGTCTGTCATAATATAATAGAATAATAGAGACAGTAGATCTAGATGGTCTGTCGTAATATAATAGACACAGTAGATCTAGCTGGTCTGTCATAATAAAATAGAGGCAGTAGATCTAGCTGGTCTGTCATAATATAATAGAGACATAGAGACAGTAGATCTAGCTGGTCTGTCATATTATAATAGAGACAGTAGATCTTGCTGGTCTGTCATAATATAATTGAGACAGTAGATCTAGCTGGTCTGTCATAATATAATAAAGACAGTGGATCTAGCTGGTCTGTCATAATATAATAGAGACAGTAGATCTAACCTGTCTTTCATATTATAATAGAGACAGTAGATCTAGCTGGTCTGTCATAATATAATAGAGAGAGTATATCTAGCTGGTCTGTCATAATATAATAGAAAAATAGAGACAGTAGATCGAGCTGGTCTGTCGTAATATAATAGACACAGTAGATCTAGCTGGTCTGTCATAATATAATAGAGGCAGTAGATCTAGCTGGTCTGTCATAATATAATAGAGACAGTAGATCTAGCTGGTCTTTCATAATATAATAGACACAGTAGATCTAGCTGGTCTGTCATAATATAATAGAGACAGTAGATCTAGCTTGTCTGACATAATATAATAGAGAGAGTATATCTAGCTGGTCTGTCATAATATAATAGAGACATAGAGACAGTAGATCTAGCTGGTCTGTCATAATATAATAGAGACAGTAGATCTAGATGGTCTGTCATAATATAATAGAGACAGTAGAACTAGCTGGTCTGTCATAATATAATAGAGACAGTAGATCTTGCTGGTCTGTCATAATATAATTGAGACAGTAGATCTAGCTGGTCTGTCATAATATAATAAAGACAGTCGATCTAGCTTGCATGTCATAATATAATAGACACAGTAGATATAGCTGGTCTGTCATAATATAATAGAGACAGTAGATCTAGCTGGTCTGTCTTAATATAATATAGACAGTAGATCTAGCTGGTCTGTCATAATATAATAGAGAGAGTATATCTAGCTGGTCTGTCATAATATAATAGAGACATAGAGACAGTAGATCTAGCTGGTCTGTCTTAATATAATATAGACAGTAGATCTAGCTGGTCTGTCTTAATATAATATAGACATTAGATCTAGCTGGTCTGTCATAATATAATAGAGATTGTAGATCTAGCTGGTCTGTCATAATATAATAGAGAACGTAGATCTAGGTGATCTGTCATAATATAATAGAGACATTAGATCTAGCTCGTCTGTCATAATATAATAGAGGCAGTAGATCTAGCGTGTCTGTCATAATATAATAGAGACAGTAGATCTAGCTGGACTGTCATAATATAATAGAGACAGTAGATTTAGCTGGTCTGTCATAATATAATAGAGACAGTAGAGACAGTTAATCTAGCTGGTCTGTCATATTATAATAGAGACAGTAGATCTAGCTGGTCTGTCATAATATAATAGAGAATGTAGATCTAGCTGGTCTGTCATAAAATAATAGAGATATTAGATCTAGCTGGTCTGTCATAATATAATAGAGACAGTAGATCGAGCTGGTCTGTCATAATTGAATAGGGACAGTAGATCTAGCTGGTCTGTAATAATATAATAGAGAGAATAGATCTAGCTGATCTGTCACAATAGAATAGAGACAGTAGATCTAGGTGATCTGTCAAAATATAATAGAGACATTAGATCTAGCTGGTCTGTCATAATATAATAAGAGAGAGTACATCTAGCTGGTCTGTCATAATATAATAGAGACATAGAGACAGTAGATCTTGCTGGTCTGTCATAATATAATTGAGACAGTAGATCTAGCTGGTCTGTCATAATATAATAAAGACAGTGGATCTAGCTGGTCTGTCATAATATAATAGAGACAATAGATCTAGCCTGTCTGTCATATTATAATAGAGACAGTAGATCTAGCTGGTCTGTCATAATATAATAGAGAGAGTATATCTAGCTGGTCTGTCATAATATAATAGAAAAATAGAGACAGTAGATCTAGCTGGTCTGTCGTAATATAATAGAGACAGTAGATCTAGCTGGTCTGTCATAATATAATAGAAACAGTAGATCTAGCTGGTCTGTCATAATAAAATAGAGGCAGTAGATCTAGCTGGTCTGTCATAATATAATAGAAACAGTAGATCTAGCTGGTCTTTCATAATATAATAGACACAGTAGATCTAGCTGGTCTGTCATAATATAATAGAGACAGTAGATCTAGCTGGTCTTTCATAATATAATAGAGAGAGTATATCTAGCTGGTCTGTCATAATATAATAGAGACATAGAGACAGTAGATCTAGCTGGTCTGTCATAATATAATAGAGACAGTAGATCTAGATGGTCTGTCATAACATAATAGAGACAGTAGAACTAGCTGCTCTGTCATAATATAATAGAGACAGTAGATCTAGCTGGTCTGTCATAATATAATAGAGACAGTAGATCTAGATGGTCTGTCATAACATAATAGAGACAGTAGAACTAGCTGCTCTGTCATAATATAATAGAGACAGTAGATCTAGCTGGTCTGTCATAATATAATAGAGACAGTAGATCTAGATGGTCTGTCATAACATAATAGAGACAGTAGAACTAGCTGCTCTGTCATAATATAATAGAGACAGTAGATCTAGCTGGTTTGTCATAATATAATAGAGACAGTTGATTTAGCTGGTCTGTCATAATATAATAGAGACAGTAGAGACAGTTAATCTAGCTGGTCTGTCATATTATAATAGAGACAGTAGATCTAGCTGGTCTGTCATAATATAATAGAGAATATAGATCTAGCTAGTCTGTCATAAAATAATAGAGAATGTAGATCTAGCTGGTCTGTCATAATATAATAGAGACAGTAGATCGAGCTGGTCTGTCATAATTTAATAGGGACAGCAGATCTAGCTGGTCTGTCATAATATAATAGAGAATGTAGATCTAGCGGGTCTGTCATAATATAACAGTGTCATTAGATCAGGCGGGTCTGTCATAACATAATAGAGACAGTAGATCTAGCTGGTGTGTCATAATATAATAGAGGCAGTAGATCTAGCATGTCTGTCATAATATAATAGAGACACTAGATCTAGCTGGTCTGTCATAATATAATAGAGGCAGTAGATCTAGCGTGTCTGTCATAATATAATAGAGACAGTAGATCTAGCTGGACTGTCATAATATAATAGAGACAGTAGATTTAGCTGGTCTGTCATAATATAATAGAGACAGTAGAGACAGTTAATCTAGCTGGTCTGTCATATTATAATAGAGACAGTAGATCTAGCTGGTCTGTCATAATATAATAGAGAATGTAGATCTAGCTGGTCTGTCATAAAATAATAGAGATATTAGATCTAGCTGGTCTGTCATAATATAATAGAGACAGTAGATTGAGCTGGTCTGTCATAATTGAATAGGGACAGTAGATCTAGCTGGTCTGTAATAATATAATAGAGAGAATAGATCTAGCTGATCTGTCACAATATAATAGAGAATATAGATCTAGGTGATCTGTCATAATATAATAGAGACATTAGATCTAGCTGGTCTGTCATAATATAATAAGAGAGAGTACATCTAGCTTGTCTGTCATAATATAATAGAGACAATAGATCTAGCCTGTCTGTCATATTATAATAGAGACAGTAGATCTAGCTGGTCTGTCATAATATAATAGAGAGAGTATATCTAGCTGGTCTGTCATAATATAATAGAAAAATAGAGACAGTAGATCTAGCTGGTCTGTCGTAATATAATAGAGACAGTAGATCTAGCTGGTCTGTCATAATATAATAGAAACAGTAGATCTAGCTGGTCTGTCATAATAAAATAGAGGCAGTAGATCTAGCTGGTCTGTCATAATATAATAGAAACAGTAGATCTAGCTGGTCTTTCATAATATAATAGACACAGTAGATCTAGCTGGTCTGTCATAATATAATAGAGACAGTAGATCTAGCTGGTCTTTCATAATATAATAGAGAGAGTATATCTAGCTGGTCTGTCATAATATAATAGAGACATAGAGACAGTACATCTAGCTGGTCTGTCATAATATAATAGAGACAGTAGATCTAGATGGTCTGTCATAACATAATAGAGACAGTAGAACTAGCTGCTCTGTCATAATATAATAGAGACAGTAGATCTTGCTGGTCTGTCATAATATAATTGAGACAGTAGATCTAGCTGGTTTGTCATAATATAATAGACACAGTTGATTTAGCTGGTCTGTCATAATATAATAGAGACAGTAGAGACAGTTAATCTAGCTGGTCTGTCATATTATAATAGAGACAGTAGATCTAGCTGGTCTGTCATAATATAATAGAGAATATAGATCTAGCTAGTCTGTCATAAAATAATAGAGAATGTAGATCTAGCTGGTCTGTCATAATATAATAGAGACAGTAGATCGAGCTGGTCTGTCATAATTTAATAGGGACAGCAGATCTAGCTGGTCTGTCATAATATAATAGAGAATGTAGATCTAGCGGGTCTGTCATAATATAACAGTGTCATTAGATCAGGCGGGTCTGTCATAACATAATAGAGACAGTAGATCTAGCTGGTGTGTCATAATATAATAGAGGCAGTAGATCTAGCATGTCTGTCATAATATAATAGAGACAGTAGATCTAGCTGGTCTGTCATAATATAATAGAAACAGTAGATTTAGCTGGTCTGTCATAATATAATAGAGACAGTAGAGACAGTTAATCTAGCTGGTCTGTCATAATTTAATAGAGACAGTAGATTTAGCTGGTCTGTCATAATATAATAGAGACAGTAGATTTAGCTGGTTTGTCATAATATAATAGAGACAGTAGATTTAGCTGGTCTGTCATAATATAACAGAGACAGTAGAGACAGTTAATCTAGCTGGTCTATCATATTATAATAGAGACAGTAGATCTAGCTGGTCTGTCATAATATAATAGAAACAGTAGATTTAGCTGGTCTGTCATAATATAATAGAGACAGTAGATCTAGCTGGTCTGTCATAATATAATAGAGATAGTAGATCTAGCGGGTCTGTCATAATATAACAGTGTCATTAGATCAGGCGGGTCTGTCATAACATAATAGAGACAGTAGATCTAGCTGGTGTGTCATAATATAATAGAGGCAGTAGATCTAGCATGTCTGTCATAATATAATAGAGACAGTAGATCTAGCTGGTCTGTCATAATATAATAGAAACAGTAGATTTAGCTGGTCTGTCATAATATAATAGAGACAGTAGATTTAGCTGGTTTGTCATAATATAATAGAGACAGTATATTTAGCTGGTCTGTCATAATATAATAGAGACAGTAGAGACAGTTAATATAGCTGTTCTGTCATATTATAATAGAGACAGTAGATCTAGCTGGTCTGTCATAATATAATAGAGAATATAGATCTAGCTGGTCTGTCATAAAATAATAGAGAATGTAGATCTAGCTGGTCTGTCATAATATAATAGAGACAGTAGATCGAGCTGGTCTGTCATAATTTAATAGGGACAGCAGATCTAGCTGGTCTGTCATAATATAATAGAGATAGTAGATCTAGCGGGTCTGTCATAATATAACAGTGTCATTAGATCAGGCGGGTCTGTCATAACATAATAGAGACAGTAGATCTAGCTGGTGTGTCATAATATAATAGAGGCAGTAGATCTAGCATGTCTGTCATAATATAATAGAGACAGTAGATCTAGCTGGTCTGTCATAATTTAATAGAAACAGTAGATTTAGCTGGTCTGTCATAATATAATAGAGACAGTATAGACAGTTAATCTAGCTGGTCTGTCATATTATAATAGAGACAGTAGATCTAGCTGGTCTGTCATAATATAATAGAGATAGTAGATCTAGCGGGTCTGTCATAATATAACAGTGTCATTAGATCAGGCGGGTCTGTCATAACATAATAGAGACAGTAGATCTAGCTGGTGTGTCATAATATAATAGAGGCAGTAGATCTAGCATGTCTGTCATAATATAATAGAGACAGTAGATCTAGCTGGTCTGTCATAATATAATAGAAACAGTAGATTTAGCTGGTCTGTCATAATATAATAGAGACAGTATAGACAGTTAATCTAGCTGGTCTGTCATATTATAATAGAGACAGTAGATCTAGCTGGTCTGTCATAATATAATAGAGAATGTAGATCTAGCTGGTCTGTCATAATATAATAGAGACAGTAGATTGAGCTGGTCTGTCATAATTTAATAGGGACAGTAGATCTAGCTGGTCTGTAATAATATAATAGAGAGAATAGATCTAGCTGATCTGTCATAATTAATAGGGACAGTAGATCTAGCTGGTCTGTAATAATATAATAGAGAGAATAGATCTAGCTGGTCTGTCATAATATAATAGAGACAGTAGATCTAGCTGGTCTTTCACAATATAACAGTGTCATTAGATCAGGCGGGTTTGTCATAACATAATAGAGACAGTAGATCTAGCAGGTCTGTCACAATATAACAGTGTCATTAGATCAGGCGGGTCTGTCATAACATAATAGAGACAGTAGATCTAGCTGGTGTGTCATAATATAATAGAGGCAGTAGATCTAGCGTGTCTGTCATAATATAATAGAGACAGTAGATCTAGCTGGTCTGTCATAATGTAATAGAGACAGTAGATTTAGCTGGTCTGTCATAATATAATAGAGACAGTAGATTTAGCTGGTTTGTCATAATATAATAGAGACAGTAGATTTAGCTGGTCTGTCATAATATAATAGAGACAGTAGATCTTGCTGGTCTGTCATAATATAATTGAGACAGTAGATCTAGCTGGTCTGTCATAATATAATAAAGACAGTCGATCTAGCTTGCATGTCATAATATAATAGACACAGTAGATCTAGCTGGTCTGTCATAATATAATAGAGACAGTAGATCTAGCTGGTCTGTCTTAATATAATATAGACAGTAGATCTAGCTGGTCTGTCATAATATAATAGAGAGAGTATATCTAGCTGGTCTGTCATAATATAATAGAGACATAGAGACAGTAGATCTAGCTGGTCTGTCTTAATATAATATAGACAGTAGATCTAGCTGGTCTGTCTTAATATAATATAGACATTAGATCTAGCTGGTCTGTCATAATATAATAGAGATTGTAGATCTAGCTGGTCTGTCATAATATAATAGAGAACGTAGATCTAGGTGATCTGTCATAATATAATAGAGACATTAGATCTAGCTGGTCTGTCATAATATAATAGAGGCAGTAGATCTAGCGTGTCTGTCATAATATAATAGAGACAGTAGATCTAGCTGGACTGTCATAATATAATAGAGACAGTAGATTTAGCTGGTCTGTCATAATATAATAGAGACAGTAGAGACAGTTAATCTAGCTGGTCTGTCATATTATAATAGAGACAGTAGATCTAGCTGGTCTGTCATAATATAATAGAGAATGTAGATCTAGCTGGTCTGTCATAAAATAGTAGAGATATTAGATCTAGCTGGTCTGTCATAATATAATAGAGACAGTAGATCGAGCTGGTCTGTCATAATTGAATAGGGAAAGTAGATCTAGCTGGTCTGTAATAATATAATAGAGAGAATAGATCTAGCTGATCTGTCATAATTAATAGGGACAGTAGATCTAGGTGATCTGTCATAATATAATAGAGACAGTAGATCTAGCTGGTCTGTCATAATATAATAGAGAATGTAGATCTAGCTGGTCTGTCATAATATAATAGAGACAGTAGATTGAGCTGGTCTGTCATAATTTAATAGGGACAGTAGATCTAGCTGGTCTGTAATAATATAATAGAGAGAATAGATCTAGCTGATCTGTCATAATTAATAGGGACAGTAGATCTAGCTGGTCTGTAATAATATAATAGAGAGAATAGATCTAGCTGGTCTGTCATAATATAATAGAGACAGTAGATCTAGCTGGTCTTTCACAATATAACAGTGTCATTAGATCAGGCGGGTTTGTCATAACATAATAGAGACAGTAGATCTAGCAGGTCTGTCACAATATAACAGTGTCATTAGATCAGGCGGGTCTGTCATAACATAATAGAGACAGTAGATCTAGCTGGTGTGTCATAATATAATAGAGGCAGTAGATCTAGCGTGTCTGTCATAATATAATAGAGACAGTAGATCTAGCTGGTCTGTCATAATGTAATAGAGACAGTAGATTTAGCTGGTCTGTCATAATATAATAGAGACAGTAGATTTAGCTGGTTTGTCATAATATAATAGAGACAGTAGATTTAGCTGGTCTGTCATAATATAATAGAGACAGTAGATCTTGCTGGTCTGTCATAATATAATTGAGACAGTAGATCTAGCTGGTCTGTCATAATATAATAAAGACAGTCGATCTAGCTTGCATGTCATAATATAATAGACACAGTAGATCTAGCTGGTCTGTCATAATATAATAGAGACAGTAGATCTAGCTGGTCTGTCTTAATATAATATAGACAGTAGATCTAGCTGGTCTGTCATAATATAATAGAGAGAGTATATCTAGCTGGTCTGTCATAATATAATAGAGACATAGAGACAGTAGATCTAGCTGGTCTGTCTTAATATAATATAGACAGTAGATCTAGCTGGTCTGTCTTAATATAATAGAGACATTAGATCTAGCTGGTCTGTCATAATATAATAGAGGCAGTAGATCTAGCTTGTCTGTCATAATATAATAGAGACAGTAGATCTAGCTGGACTGTCATAATATAATAGAGACAGTAGATTTAGCTGGTCTGTCATAATATAATAGAGACAGTAGAGACAGTTAATCTAGCTGGTCTGTCATATTATAATAGAGACAGTAGATCTAGCTGGTCTGTCATAATATAATAGAGAATGTAGATCTAGCTGGTCTGTCATAAAATAGTAGAGATATTAGATCTAGCTGGTCTGTCATAATATAATAGAGACAGTAGATCGAGCTGGTCTGTCATAATTGAATAGGGAAAGTAGATCTAGCTGGTCTGTAATAATATAATAGAGAGAATAGATCTAGCTGATCTGTCACAATATAATAGAGACAGTAGATCTAGGTGATCTGTCATAATATAATAGAGACATTAGATCTAGCTGGTCTGTCATAATATAATAAGAGAGAGTACATCTAGCTGGTCTGTCATAATATAATAGAGACATAGAGACAGTAGATCTTGCTGGTCTGTCATAATATAATTGAGACAGTAGATCTAGCTGGTCTGTCATAATATAATAAAGACAGTGGATCTAGCTGGTCTGTCATAATATAATAGAGACATTAGATCTAGCTGGTCTGTCATAATATAATAGAGATTGTAGATCTAGCTGGTCTGTCATAATATAATAGAGAACGTAGATCTAGGTGATCTGTCATAATATAATAGAGACATTAGATCTAGCTGGTCTGTCATAATATAATAGAGGCAGTAGATCTAGCGTGTCTGTCATAATATAATAGAGACAGTAGATCTAGCTGGACTGTCATAATATAATAGAGACAGTAGATTTAGCTGGTCTGTCATAATATAATAGAGACAGTAGAGACAGTTAATCTAGCTGGTCTGTCATATTATAATAGAGACAGTAGATCTAGCTGGTCTGTCATAATATAATAGAGAATGTAGATCTAGCTGGTCTGTCATAAAATAGTAGAGATATTAGATCTAGCTGGTCTGTCATAATATAATAGAGACAGTAGATCGAGCTGGTCTGTCATAATTGAATAGGGAAAGTAGATCTAGCTGGTCTGTAATAATATAATAGAGAGAATAGATCTAGCTGATCTGTCATAATTAATAGGGACAGTAGATCTAGGTGATCTGTCATAATATAATAGAGACAGTAGATCTAGCTGGTCTGTCATAATATAATAGAGAATGTAGATCTAGCTGGTCTGTCATAATATAATAGAGACAGTAGATTGAGCTGGTCTGTCATAATTTAATAGGGACAGTAGATCTAGCTGGTCTGTAATAATATAATAGAGAGAATAGATCTAGCTGATCTGTCATAATTAATAGGGACAGTAGATCTAGCTGGTCTGTAATAATATAATAGAGAGAATAGATCTAGCTGGTCTGTCATAATATAATAGAGACAGTAGATCTAGCTGGTCTTTCACAATATAACAGTGTCATTAGATCAGGCGGGTTTGTCATAACATAATAGAGACAGTAGATCTAGCAGGTCTGTCACAATATAACAGTGTCATTAGATCAGGCGGGTCTGTCATAACATAATAGAGACAGTAGATCTAGCTGGTGTGTCATAATATAATAGAGGCAGTAGATCTAGCGTGTCTGTCATAATATAATAGAGACAGTAGATCTAGCTGGTCTGTCATAATGTAATAGAGACAGTAGATTTAGCTGGTCTGTCATAATATAATAGAGACAGTAGATTTAGCTGGTTTGTCATAATATAATAGAGACAGTAGATTTAGCTGGTCTGTCATAATATAATAGA
>NW_023493725.1:240000-267613 GCF_013265735.2 Oncorhynchus mykiss | reverse complement strand
ATAATAATATAATAATAATAATATAATAATAATATAATAATAATATAATAATAATATAATAATAATAATATAATAATAATATAATAATAATATAATAATATAATAATAATAATATAATAATAATATAATAATAAAATAATAATAATATAATAATAATATAATAATAATCATTTAGCTCTTTACTGTACCATATTACAAATAAAACCTGGTTTGTTCATCTAAACCTGTGAATAACTCACCACAGGTTAATGATGGTGAATAACTCACCACAGGTTAATGATGGTGAATAACTCACCACAGGTTAATGATGGTGAATAACTCACCACAGGTTAAAATGATGGTGAATAACTCACCACAGGTTAATGAGAAGGGTGTGCTTTAAAGGATGCACGTAACTCTGCAATGTTGGGTTGTATTGGAGAGAGACTCAAGTCTTAAATCATTTTCCCAAACACAGTCTGTGCCTGTATTTGGTTTTCATGCTAGTGAGGGCCGAGAATCCACTCTCACATTGGTACTTAGGTTGCAAAAGGGCATCAGTGTCTTAACAGCAGGATTTGCCAAGGCAGGATACTCTGAGCGCAGCCCTATCCAGAAATCTGGCAGTGGCTTCTGATTTAAATTCAATTTTTACAGAACCGCTTGTTGTTATTTCGATGAGGCTCTCTCGTTCAGATATCGGTAAGTGGACTGGAAGAGATAGCGAATCTAGTTGTTTGCGTCGTCCGTTTCAGGAAAGTACTTGCGTAATTGCGCACCCAACTCCCTCCGGTGCTTCACTATATCACATTTGACATTGTCCGTCAGCTTGAGTTCATTTACACAAAAATCATACAATGATGGAAAGACCTGTGTGTTGTCCTTGTTCATGCAGACAGAGAAGAGCTCCAACTTCTTAATCATAGCCTCAATTTTGTCCCTCACATTGAACATAGTTGCGGAGAGTCCCTGTAAATCCTAGATTCAGATCTGCAGTGTACCCAAGGGCCTCCTTGTGGATGCTGCAGTTTACCCAAGAGCCTCTCGGTGGATGCTGCAGTTTACCCAAGAGCCTCTCAGTGGATGCTGCAGTGTACCCAAGAGCCTCTCGGTGGATGCTGCAGTGGACCCAAGAGCCTCTTGGGACACCTGGTTCTACTGCACTGTGGGAACTAGGGACACCTGGTTCTACTGCATTGTGGGAACTAGGGACACAAGGTTCTACTGCACTGTGGGACCTAGTAACACCTGGATCTACTGCACTGTGGGAACTAGGGACAACTGGTTCTACTGCCCTTTGGGAACTAGGGACACCTGGTCCTACCGTACTGTGGGACCTAGTAACACCTGGTTCTACTGCCCTGTGGGAACTAGGGACACCTGGTTCTACTGCACTGTGGGACCTAGTAACACCTGGTTCTACTGCAGTGTGGGACCTAGTAACACCTGGTTCTACTGCACTGTGGGAACTAGGGACACCTGGTTCTACTGCACTGTGGGAACTAGGGACACCTGGTTCTACTGCACTGTGGGAACTAGTAACACATGGATCTAATCTGTGGTATCTCATCTCTCCATCTAGTTCCTGTATTGACAGCAGTAGTAACATGGATCTGATCTGTGGTATCTCATCTCTCCATCTAGTTCCTGTATTGACAGCAGTAGCAGTAACATGGATCTGATCTGTGGTGTCTCGTCTCTCCATCTAGTTCCTGTATTGACAGGAGTAGTAACATGGATCTGATCTGTGGTGTCTCATCTCTCCATCTAGTTCCAGTATTGACAGTAGTAGTAGTAACATGGATCTGATCTGTGGTGTCTCATCTCTCCATCTAGTTCCTGTATTGACAGTAGTAGGAACTTGGATCTGATCTGTGGTGTCTCATCTCTCCATCTAGTTCCTGTATTGACAGTAGTAGTAGTAACATGGATCTGATCTGTGGTGTCTCATCTCTCCATCTAGTTCCTGTATTGACAGTAGTAGTAACATGGATCTGATCTGTGGTGTCTCATCTCTCCATCTAGTTCCTGTATTGACAGCAGCAGCAGTAGTAGTAACATGGATCTGATCTGTGGTGTCTCATCTCTCCATCTAGTTCCTGTATTGACAGCAGTAGTAGTAACATGGATCTGATCTGTGGTATCTCATCTCTCCATCTAGTTCATGTATTGACAACAGTAGTAGTAACATGGATCTGATCTGTGGTGTCTCATCTCTCCATCTAGTTCCTGTATTGACAGCAGTAGTAGTAGTAACATGGATCTGATCTGTGGTGTCTCATCTCTCCATCTAGTTCCTGTATTGACAGTAGTAGTAACATGGATCTGATCTGTGGTGTCTCATCTCTCCATCTAGTTCCTGTATTGACAGCAGTAGTAGTAGTAACATGGATCTGATCTGTGGTATCTCATCTCTCCATCTAGTTCCTGTATTGACAGCAGTAGTAACATGGATCTGATCTGTGGTGTCTCATCTCTCCATCTAGTTCCTGTATTGACAGCAGTAGTAACATGGATCTGATCTGTGGTGTCTCATCTCTCCATCTAGTTCCTGTATTGACAGCAGCAGTAGTAACATGGATCTGATCTGTGGTATCTCATCTTTCCATCTAGTTCCTGTATTGACAGCAGTAGTAACATGGATCTGATCTGTGGTGTCTCATCTCTCCATCTAGTTCCTGTATTGACAGTAGTAGTAACATGGATCTGATCTGTGGTGTCTCATCTCTCCATCTAGTTCCTGTATTGACAGCAGTAGTAACATGGATCTGATCTGTGGTGTCTCATCTCTCCATCTAGTTCCTGTATTGACAGTAGTAGTAACATGGATCTGTTCTGTGGTGTCTCATCTCTCCATCTAGTTCCTGTATTGACAGCAGTAGTAACATGGATCTGATCTGTGGTGTCTCATCTCTCCATCTAGTTCCTGTATTGACAGTAGTAGTAACATGGATCTGATCTGTGGTATCTCATCTCTCCATCTAGTTCCTGTATTGACAGCAGCAGTAGTAGTAACATGGATCTGATCTGTGGTGTCTCATCTCTCCATATAGTTCCTGTATTGACAGCAGCAGCAGTAGTAGTAACATGGATCTGATCTGTGGTGTCTCATCTCTCCATCTAGTTCCTGTATTGACAGCAGTAGTAGTAACATGGATCTGATCTGTGGTATCTCATCTCTCCATCTAGTTCATGTATTGACAACAGTAGTAGTAACATGGATCTGATCTGTGGTGTCTCATCTCTCCATCTAGGTCCTGTATTGACAGCAGCAGTAGTAGTAACATGGATCTGATCTGTGGTGTCTCATCTCTCCATCTAGTTCCTGTATTGACAGCAGTAGTAACATGGATCTGATCTGTGGTGTCTCATCTCTCCATCTAGTTCCTGTATTGACAGCAGTAGTAGTAACATGGATCTTATCTGTGGTGTCTCATCTCTCCATCTAGTTCCTGTATTGCCAGCAGCAGCAGTAGTAACATGGATCTGATCTGTGGTGTCTCATCTCTCCATCTAGTTCCTGTATTGACAGCAGCAGTAACATGGATCTGATCTGTGGTGTCTCATCTCTCCATCTAGTTCCTGTATTGACAGCAGCAGCAGTAGTAACATGGATCTGATCTGTGGTGTCTCATCTCTCCATCTAGTTCCTGTATTGACAGTAGTAGTAACATGGATCTGATCTGTGGTGTCTCATCTCTCCATCTAGTTCCTGTATTGACAGTAGTAGTAACATGGATCTGATCTGTGGTATCTCATCTCTCCATCTAGTTCCTGTATTGACAGCAGTAGTAACATGGATCTGATCTGTGGTGTCTCATCTCTCCATCTAGTTCCTGTATTGACAGCAGCAGTAGTAGTAACATGGATCTGATCTGTGGTGTCTCATCTCTCCATCTAGTTCCTGTATTGACAGTAGTAGTAACATGGATCTGATCTGTGGTATCTCATCTCTCCATCTAGTTCCTGTATTGACAGCAGTAGTAACATGGATCTGATCTGTGGTGTCTCATCTCTCCATCTAGTTCCTGTATTGACAGCAGCAGTAGTAGTAACATGGATCTGATCTGTGGTGTCTCATCTCGCCATCTAGTTCCTGTATTGACAGCAGCAGTAACATGGATCTGATCTGTGGTGTCTCATCTCTCCATCTAGTTCCTGTATTGACAGCAGCAGTAGTAGTAACATGGATCTGATCTGTGGTGTCTCATCTCTCCATCTAGTTCCTGTATTGACAGCAGCAGCAGTAGTAACATGGATCTGATCTGTGGTATCTCATCTCGCCATCTAGTTCCTGTATTGACAGCAGCAGTAACATGGATCTGATCTGTGGTGTCTCATCTCTCCATCTAGTTCCTGTATTGACAGCAGCAGTAACATGGATCTGATCTGTGGTGTCTCATCTCTCCATCTAGTTCCTGTATTGACAGCAGCAGTAACATGGATCTGATCTGTGGTGTCTCATCTCTCCATCTAGTTCCTGTATTGACAGTAGTAGTAACATGGATCTGATCTGTGGTGTCTCATCTCTCCATCTAGTTCCTGTATTGACAGTAGTAGTAACATGGATCTGATCTGTGGTGTCTCATCTCTCCATCTAGTTCCTGTATTGACAGCAGCAGTAGTAGTAACATGGATCTGATCTGTGGTGTCTCATCTCTCCATCTAGTTCCTGTATTGACAGCAGTAGTAACATGGATCTGATCTGTGGTGTCTCATCTCTCCATCTAGTTCCTGTATTGACAGTAGTAGTAACATGGATCTGATCTGTGGTATCTCATCTCGCCATCTAGTTCCTGTATTGACAGCAGTAGTAACATGGATCTGATCTGTGGTGTCTCATCTCTCCATCTAGTTCCTGTATTGACAGCAGTAGTAACATGGATCTGATCTGTGGTGTCTCATCTCTCCATCTAGTTCCTGTGTTGACAGCAGCAGTAGTAACATGGATCTGATCTGTGGTGTCTCATCTCTCCATCTAGTTCCTGTATTGACAGCAGTAGTAACATGGATCTAATCTGTGGTATCTCATCTCTCCATCTAGTTCCTGTATTGACAGCAGTAGTAACATGGATCTGATCTGTGGTGTCTCATCTCTCCATCTAGTTCCTGTATTGACAGCAGTAGAAGTAACATGGATCTGTTCTGTGGTATCTCATCTCTCCATCTAGTTCCTGTATTGACAGCAGTAGTAGTAGTAACATGGATCTGATCTGTGGTGTCTCATCTCTCCATCTAGTTCCTGTATTGACAGCAGTAGTAGTAACATGGATCTGATCTGTGGTATCTCATCTCTCCATCTAGTTCCTGTATTGACAGCAGTAGTAACATGGATCTGATCTGTGGTGTCTCATCTCTCCATCTAGTTCCTGTATTGACAGCAGTAGTAACATGGATCTGATCTGTGGTATCTCATCTCTCCATCTAGTTCCTGTATTGACAGTAGTAGTAACATGGATCTGATCTGTGGTATCTCATCTCTCCATCTAGTTCATGTATTGACAGCAGTAGTAACATGGATCTGATCTGTGGTGTCTCATCTCTCCATCTAGTTCCTGTATTGACAGCAGCAGTAGTAACATGGATCTAATCTGTGGTATCTCATCTCTCCATCTAGTTCCTGTATTGACAGCAGCAGTAGTAACATGGATCTAATCTGTGGTATCTCATCTCTCCATCTAGTTCCTGTATTGACAGCAGTAGTAACATGGATCTGATCTGTGGTGTCTCATCTCTCCATCTAGTTCCTGTATTGACAGCAGTAGTAGTAACATGGATCTGATCTGTGGTGTCTCATCTCTCCATCTAGTTCCTGTATTGACAGCAGTAGTAACATGGATCTGATCTGTGGCGTCTCATCTCTTTGTCCTCGTCTGAAAAATCTACAGTCGTTTGTTATGGGACATATTTGATGGATGAACAGAGCTGGATTAGATTATCAGTGCCGGAGAAGGATGTGTGTGTGTGTGTGTGTGTGTGTGTGTGTGTGTGTGTGTGTGTGTGTGTGTGTGTGTGTTTATGTTAGTGTGTGTGTGTGTGTGTGTGTGTGTGTGTGTGTGTGTGTGTGTGTGTGTGTGTGTGTGTGTGTGTGTGTGTGTTATGTTAGTGTGTGTGTGTGTGTGTGTGTGTGTGTGTGTGTGTGTGATTCCTGTGGATTAGACGTCCCTCGACAGATTACTGATGCACACACACACACACAGTAATGTGAGGAAGAGCAGCACTTGGAGACAGTGTCTTACTGATTAATTCATGACACGACACATATCTCAGCAGGACTCTTACAGCAGGACACACACACACACACACACACACACACACACACACACACACACAGACACAGACACACACACACACACACACACACAGGACAGACAGACATACACACACACACAGACAAACTGACACACACACGCACACACCCAAATACACACAGACACACACACACAAATACACACACTGAGATGGAGGGCGCTGGAGAGCTTTGTACACATCTCTCTGTGTGTGGAGTAAAGGTGGTCTTGAGTTTTTTCCCTCTGGTTGCACATGTGACATGCTGGTAGAAATGAGGTAGAACTGATTGAAGTTTCCCTGCATTAAAGTCCCCGGCCACTAGGAGCACCACTAGGGGCACCACTAGGAGCACCACTAGGGGCACCACTAGGAGCACCACTAGGAGCACCACTAGGAGCACCACTAGGGGCACCACTAGGAGCACCACTAGGAGCACCACTAGGAGCACCACTAGGAGCGCCACTTCTGGATGAGCATTTTCCTGTTTGCTAATGGCCATATACAGCTGGTTGAGTGGCCTTTATACAGCTGTTTGAGTGGCCTTATACAGCTGGTTGAGTGGCCTTATACAGCTGGTTGAGTGGCCTTATACAGCTGGTTGAGTGGCCTTATACAGCTGGTTGAGTGGCCTTATACAGCTGGTTGAGTGGCCTTTATACAGCTGGTTGAGTGGCCTTATACAGCTGGTTGAGTGGCCTTATACAGCTGGTTGAGTGGCCTTATAGAGCTGGTTGAGTGGCCTTATACAGCTGGTTGAGTGGCCTTATACAGCTGGTTGAGTGGCCTTATACAGCTGGTTGAGTGGCCTTTATACAGCTGGTTGAGTGGCCTTATACAGCTGGTTGAGTGGCCTTTATACAGCTGGTTTAGTGGCCTTATACAGCTGGTTGAGTGGCCTTATACAGCTGGTTGAGTGGCCTTTATACAGCTGGTTGAGTGTCCTTACACAGCTGGTTTAGTGGCCTTTATACAGCTGGTTGAGTGGCCTTTATACAGCTGGTTGTGTGGCCTTATACAGCTGGTTGAGTGGCCTTATACAGCTGGTTTAGTGGCCTTTATACAGCTGGTTGAGTGGCCTTACGAATGCACGTTGGCTAATAGGACTGATGGTAGAGGTGGTTTTCTCACTGTGTCAAACTGTTTGCGTGTAGACGGTTTGACAGAAATGGTAGCAGAAGGTGAATGTGGGACTTTTGTTGCAAACATATCCTGATGATGCTGCGTACTATTTTGTGCGATGACGCTGTTGGTGTGATCGAGGAGTTGCTTGCTAGCTTGCTAGCTCACTACAGAGGTTAGCTGGCTAGTTAGCTACAGAGGTTAGCTGGCTAGTTAACTACAGAGGTTAGCTGGCTCGTTAGCTACAGAGGTTAGCTGGCTAGTTAACTACAGAGGTTGGCTGGCTAGTTAGCTACAGAGGATAGCTGGCTAGTTAGCTACAGAGGTTAGCTGGCTAGTTGGCTACAGAGGATAGCTGGCTAGTTAGCTACAGAGGTTAGCTGGCTAGTTAGCTACAGAGGATAGCTGGCTAGTTAGCTACAGAGGTTAGCAGGCTAGTTAGCTACTGCCATCAGATGTTGTTGTGTTGTTATCATACTTAGCCTATTCCACCGTATATAAAATGCATACTGTCATTTGAATATAGCTTGGGAAAAGGGAATCCGGACACACGGTGGACACGGTAGACACCAGAGGAGGCTGTTGAGGGGAGGAAGGCTCATATTATTAATGGCTGGAACCGCGTGAATGGAATGTCATCAAACACCAGGAAACACCACGTGTTTGATGCATTAGATACCATTCCACCCTCAGTCCGCTCCAGCCATTACCACGAGCCCCTCCCTCCTCAATTAAGGTGCCACCAACCTCCTGTGGTAGACACATTTAAATGTAGTTGGAGATGCATTACGTGTTCGGAATTCCAGGATCTGAACTCTAAAGCCAAATATTTTTTTTTATAACTAAACCAAGATAGACCACAGCCTGTCGTTTCAAATGAGAACAAATTAGATATTTTTATGGTGGGCAGAACCAAGCAGGAGCTAGCGAGTTCCAATTGGCGCCTTCTAGAATGGATTTACATATTTCCTTTGGCGAACGCCTACTCTGAAGTGTGCGTGTGCAATAACTACATTTGCCTTGGCACGCCTTCTAAACAACACAATTTTTTGGGAAACTTGGGCAAAACTTCGTAACAGATTTTAGTTTTGGGAAAAAAAGGCAACTGTATTAAGATAAAATGTTTAATCGATTAATACATTTGCAGAATGTCAGGCCAAAATCCATCTATTCCAGCCACTGTCAGCCACTGGGCTTCCTCTCACTACCATATTTGGTGAGTGGGGAAAACCGCCAACCGGATGCTTCACATTTATACATCCGATGAAATCTGTCTCATTGTTCCATCTGTGCTTAAAGCTGCATGATGAACTTTCAAGTCTTCTCGAACAGGGCCTTATGGGTATTGTAGTCCCGTTTGGTTATACTCTGAGCCGTATGAAATAGGGGGCCCGTTGTTCGAGAGCGTCAAAAACGACTGACTAATCTACAAAAAAAATCACTTTACATCATAACATTTTTTTAAAATAATACTCATTATTATTTATAGATCAGTCAGTCCCCCCCAAACCCCAAAAAATGATACCCATGATACATTGCGTTCTTTGACCCCTGTATCCGACGTACACGGTCGAGAGGACTTCCGCTTCTCTCCGACTGCTTGTTGTTTTGAGGCGTGAAAGAGAAAAGGAGCATTTCAACTACACAGTTAACTACGATTTAACACAATGGTAAGATCACTCACGAATTGTGATTATGTTAAGTGTGCCATATCATTGGTAAACAGCATAGTTCAATATACATATCTGTTTGTTGCAGTGTTTGCGATCAGTTAACATCACACACATACCCGACAGCTGTAACGTTATTTCAAGCAGCTAGATACCATTTTTATCTAGTTTTATTTTTCTTCCAGCAACTATTCACGGGGTGTAACTTATTCATTATGGAAACAGTTTACCTTTTTTTTTAAAGAACACAAAACAAAACAGGAAGAAATCTGTCCCAATAGATTCTCCCGTTTTGGAGTAAAAAACGGTTTGTGCAACAAGAATCGGTGAAATGATTAATGGCAGTGATTTGCTAATTTAACTAAATAGTCTGTTTCGGTATGATAACTAGCTAATCAGCTGGAGGACTAGTCTGTTTCGGTATGATAGCTAGCTAAGTCTCTTCAGCTAAAAGCTAATCAGCTGGAGGACTAGTCTGTTTCGGTATGATAGCTAGCTAAGTCTCTTCAGCTAAAAGCTAACCAGCTGGAGGACTAGTTTGTTTTGGTATGATAAATAGCTAAACAGCTGGAGGACTAGTCTGTTTCGGTATGATAGCTAGCTAAGTCTCTACAGCTAAAAGCTAACCAGCTAACCAGCTGGAGGACTAGTCTGTTTTGGTATGATAGCTAGCTAAGTCTCTACAGCTAAAAGCTAACCAGCAGGAGGACTAGTCTGTTTTGGTATGATAATTAGCTAAGTCTCTACAGCTAAAAGCTAACCAGCTAACCAGCTGGAGGACTAGTCTGTTTTGGTATGATAACTAGCTAAACAGCTGGAGGACTAGTCTGTTTTGGTATGATAGCTAGCTAAGTCTCTACAGCTAAAAGCTAACCAGCAGGATGACTAGTCTGTTTTGGTATGATAATTAGCTAAGTCTCTACAGCTAAAAGCTAACCAGCTGGAGGACTAGTCTGTTTTGGTATGATAACTAGCTAAACAGCTGGAGGACTAGTCTGTTTTGGTATGATAGCTAGCTAAGTCTCTACAGCTAAAAGCTAACCAGCAGGAGGACTAGTCTGTTTTGGTATGGTAATTAGCTAAGTCTCTTCAGCTAAAAGCTAACCAGCTGGAGGACTAGTCTGTTTTGGTATGATAACTAGCTAAACAGCTGGAGGACTAGTCTGTTTTGGTATGATAGCTAGCTAAGTCTCTACAGCTAAAAGCTAACCAGCAGGAGGACTAGTCTGTTTTGCTTTTGATAATTAGCTAAGTCTCTACAGCTAAAAGTTAACCAGCTGGAGGACTTGTCTGTTTTGGTATGATAGCTAGCTAAGTCTCTACAGCTAAAAGCTAAACAGCTGGAGGACTAGTCTGTTTCGGCATGATAACTAGCTAAGTCTCTACAGCTAAAAGCTAACCAGCTGGAGGACTAGTCTGTTTTGTTATGATAGCTAGCTAAGTCTCTACAGCTAAAAGCTAACCAGCTGGAGGACTAGTCTGTTTTGTTATGATAGCTAGCTAAGTCTCTACAGCTAAAAGCTAACCAGCAGGAGGACTAGTTTGTTTTGGTATGATAAATAGCTAAACAGCTGGAGGACTAGTCTGTTTTGGTATGATAGCTAGCTAAGTCTCTACAGCTAAAAGCTAACCAGCAGGAGGACTAGTCTGTTTTGGTATGATAATTAGCTAAGTCTCTACAGCTAAAAGCTAACCAGCAGGAGGACTAGTCTGTTTTGGTATGATAACTAGCTAACCAGCTGGAGGACTAGTCTGTTTTGGTATGATAGCTAGCTAAGTCTCTACAGCTAAAAGCTAACCAGCAGGAGGACTAGTCTGCTTTGGTATGATAACTAGCTAAGTCTCTACAGCTAAAAGCTAACCAGCTGGAGGACTAGTCTGTTTTGTTATGATAGCTAGCTAAGTCTCTACAGCTGAAAGCTAACCAGCTGGAAGACTAGTCTGCTTTGGTATGATAACTAGCTAAGTCTCTACAGCTAAAAGCTAACCAGCAGGAGGACTAGTCTGCTTTGGTATGATAACTAGCTAAGTCTCTACAGCTGAAAGCTAACCAGCTGGAAGACTAGTCTGTTTCGGTATGATACCTAGCTAACTAGTCTGTTTCGGTAATGATAACTAGCTAAGTCTCTACAGCTAAAAGCTAACCAGCAGGAGGACTAGTCTGTTTTGTTATGATAGCTAGCTAAGTCTCTACAGCTAAAAGCTAACCAGCTGGAGGACTAGTCTGTTTTGGTATGATAGCTAGCTAAGTCTCTACAGCTAAATCTAACCAGCAGGAGGACTAGTCTGTTTTGGTATGATGGCTAGCTAAGTCTCTTCAGCTAAAAGCTAACCAGCTGGAGGACTAGTCTGCTTTGGTATGATAACTAGCTAAGTCTCTACAGCTGAAAGCTAACCAGCTGGAAGACTAGTCTGTTTCGGTATGATACCTAGCTAACTAGTCTGTTTCGGTAATGATAACTAGCTAAGTCTCTACAGCTAAAAGCTAACCAGCAGGAGGACTAGTCTGTTTTGTTATGATAGCTAGCTAAGTCTCTACAGCTAAAAGCTAACCAGCTGGAGGACTAGTCTGTTTTGGTATGATAATTAGCTAAGTCTCTACAGCTAAAAGCTAACCAGCAGGAGGACTAGTCTGTTTTGGTATGATAACTAGCTAACCAGCTGGAGGACTAGTCTGTTTTGGTATGATAGCTAGCTAAGTCTCTACAGCTAAAAGCTAACCAGCAGGAGGACTAGTCTGCTTTGGTATGATACCTAGCTAACTAGTCTGTTTCGGTAATGATAACTAGCTAAGTCTCTACAGCTAAAAGCTAACCAGCAGGAGGACTAGTCTGTTTTGTTATGATAGCTAGCTAAGTCTCTACAGCTAAAAGCTAACCAGCTGGAGGACTATTCTGTTTTGGTATGATAGCTAGCTAAGTCTCTACAGCTAAAAGCTAACCAGCAGGAGGACTAGTCTGTTTTGGTATGATAATTAGCTAAGTCTCTTCAGCTAAAAGCTAACCAGCTGGAGGACTAGTCTGTTTTGTTATGATAGCTAGCTAAGTCTCTACAGCTAAAAGCTAACCAGCTGGAGGACTAGTCTGTTTTGGTATGATAGCTAGCTAAGTCTCTACAGCTAAAAGCTAACCAGCAGGAGGACTAGTTTGTTTTGGTATGATAAATAGCTAAACAGCTGGAGGACTAGTCTGTTTTGGTATGATAGCTAGCTAAGTCTCTACAGCTAAAAGCTAACCAGCAGGAGGACTAGTCTGTTTTGGTATGATAATTAGCTAAGTCTCTACAGCTAAATGCTAACCAGCAGGAGGACTAGTCTGTTTTGGTATGATAACTAGCTAACCAGCTGGAGGACTAGTCTGTTTTGGTATGATAGCTAGCTAAGTCTCTACAGCTAAAAGCTAACCAGCAGGAGGACTAGTCTGTTTTGGTATGATAATTAGCTAAGTCTCTACAGCTAAATGCTAACCAGCAGGAGGACTAGTCTGTTTTGGTATGATGGCTAGCTAAGTCTCTTCAGCTAAAAGCTAACCAGCTGGAGGACTAGTCTGCTTTGGTATGATAACTAGCTAAGTCTCTACAGCTGAAAGCTAACCAGCTGGAAGACTAGTCTGTTTCGGTATGATACCTAGCTAACTAGTCTGTTTCGGTAATGATAACTAGCTAAGTCTCTACAGCTAAAAGCTAACCAGCAGGAGGACTAGTCTGTTTTGTTATGATAGCTAGCTAAGTCTCTACAGCTAAAAGCTAACCAGCTGGAGGACTAGTCTGTTTTGGTATGATAGCTAGCTAAGTCTCTACAGCTAAAAGCTAACCAGCAGGAGGACTAGTCTGTTTTGGTATGATAATTAGCTAAGTCTCTTCAGCTAAAAGCTAACCAGCTGGAGGACTAGTCTGTTTTGGTATGATAACTAGCTAAACAGCTGGAGGACTAGCCTGTTTCAGTATGATAACTAGCTAAGTCTCTTCAGCTAAAAGCTAACCAGCTGGAGGACTAGTCTGCTTTGGTATGATAACTAGCTAAGTCTCTACAGCTGAAAGCTAACCAGCTGGAAGACTAGTCTGTTTCGGTATGATACCTAGCTAACTAGTCTGTTTCGGTAATGATAACTAGCTAAGTCTCTACAGCTAAAAGCTAACCAGCTGGAGGACTAGTCTGTTTTGTTATGATAGCTAGCTAAGTCTCTACAGCTAAAAGCTAACCAGCTGGAGGACTAGTCTGTTTCGGTATGATAACTAGCTAAGTCTCTACAGCTAAAAGCTAACCAGCTAACCAGCTGGAGGACTAGTCTGTTTTGTTATGATAGCTAGCTAAGTCTCTACAGCTAAAAGCTAACCAGCTGGAGGACTAGTCTGTTTCGGTATGATAACTAGCTAAGTCTCTTCAGCTAAAAGCTAACCAGCTGGAAGACTAGTCTGCTTTGGTATGATAGCTAGCTTAGTCTCTTCAGCTAAAAGCTAACCAGCTGGAGGACTAGTCTGTTTTGGTATGATAACTAGCTAAACAGCTGGAGGACAAGTCTGTTTTGGTATGATAGCTAGCTAAGTCTCTACAGCTAAAAGCTAACCAGCAGGAGGACTAGTCTGTTTTGGTATGATAATTAGCTAAGTCTCTTCAGCTAAAAGCTAACCAGCTGGAGGACTAGTCTGTTTTGGTATGATAACTAGCTAAACAGCTGGAGGACTAGTCTGTTTCGGTATGATAACTAGCTAAGTCTCTACAGCTAAAAGCTAACCAGCTGGAGGACTAGTCTGTTTCGGTATGATAACTAGCTAAGTCTCTACAGCTAAAAGCTAACCAGCTGGAGGACTAGTCTGTTTTGTTATGATAGCTAGCTAAGTCTCTACAGCTAACCAGCTAACCAGCTGGAGGACTAGTCTGTTTCGGTATGATAACTAGCTAATTCTCTACAGCTAAAAGCTAACCAGCTGGAGGACTAGTCTGTTTTGGTATGATAACTAGCTAAGTCTCTACAGCTAACCAGCTAACCAGCTGGAGGACTAGTCTGTTTCGGTATGATAACTAGCTAATTTGGTGATCATTTCCTACCTAGTTTACACATCATCATTGACCATTTGCATTGAATGCTGGCAAGCCATGTAGATAACGTTAGGTAGCAGATACCAAACTATCAGTGTGTGAATCGTTGTGCATCACATATTTGGCCCAGTGCCCAGGAGTGAGTTAACATTGGTTCAGTATGCCTCTTTCTGCTTCTCTCTCTTTCTTTCTGCGTCTCTTTCTTTCTGCTTCTCTCTCTTTCTTTCTGCCTCTCTCTCTCTCTCTCTCTCGCATTCCCTACGATTAGTGGTCCCGGGCAGTTTTTATTGGCTGATTCGGTATGATATGACCATATGAGGTGACGTTCTGCATGCCTTTCTGTTTACATCGTGAGTTTAGAGAGGAGCAGATGGCGAGAGAAACACTGCTCTGGTCTCTGTGGACTTGGTCCTCTTGTTCCACATCTCTTTTCTCATTAGGACTGCTTGGTGTATTGGGGTTTTGTACAGATAGAAGTCTGTTTTTCCACTGGCCAGGAAGGCGTTGGTATGGAAGTCCTGTGTAGCTAGCACAGAGTTGTTGATCATTGATAGTTGTTGGGACAGGTTCATGTGTTCAGGTCAAAGTAGGCCGTGTTGTCTTCAGTCAGATCTCAGATGGTAACCTGTTGGTCTGATCTCAGATGGTAACCTGTTGGTCTGATCTCAGATGGTAACCTGTTGGTCTGATCTCAGATGGTAACCTGTTGGTCAGATCTCAGATGGTAACCTGTTGGTCAGATCTCAGATGGTAACCTGTTGGTCTGATCTCAGATGGTAACCTGTTGGTCTGATCTCAGATGGTAACCTGTTGGTCTGATCTCAGATGGTAACTTGTTGGTCTGATCTCAGATGGTAACCTGTTGGTCTGATCTCAGATGGTAACCTGTTGGTCTGACATTAAGGCTGTGTTGTCTTCAGTCAGATCTCAGATGGTAACCTGTTGGTCTGATCTCAGATGGTAACCTGTTGGTCTGATCTCAGATGGTAACCTGTTGGTCTGATCTCAGATGGTAACCTGTTGGTCTGATCTCAGATGGTAACCTGTTGGTCTGATCTCAGATGGTATAACCTGTTGGTCTGATCTCAGATGGTAACCTGTTGGTCTGACATTAAGGCCGTGTTGTTGTCAGTCTGATCTCAGATGGTAACCTGTTGGTCTGATCTTAGATGGTAACCTGTTGGTCTGATCTCAGATGGTAACCTGTTGGTCTGATCTCAGATGGTAACCTGTTGGTCTGATCTCAGATGGTAACCTGTTGGTCTGATCTCAGATGGTAACCTGTTGGTCTGATCTCAGATGGTAACCTGTTGGTCTGACATTAAGGCCGTGTTGTCGTCTGTCAGATCTCAGATGGTAACCTG
The DNA here is from genome assembly GCF_013265735.2 of Oncorhynchus mykiss. Lineage (NCBI taxonomy): Eukaryota > Metazoa > Chordata > Actinopteri > Salmoniformes > Salmonidae > Oncorhynchus > Oncorhynchus mykiss. The sequence continues at coordinate 252,152 of NW_023493725.1, read as the reverse complement.
TTGGTCTGATCTCAGATGGTAACCTGTTGGTCTGATCTCAGATGGTAACCTGTTGGTCTGATCTCAGATGGTAACCTGTTGGTCTGATCTCAGATGGTAACCTGTTGGTCTGATCTCAGATGGTAACCTGTTGGTCTGATCTCAGATGGTAACCTGTTGGTCAGATCTCAGATGGTAACCTGTTGGTCTGATCTCAGATGGTAACCTGTTGGTCAGATCTCAGATGGTAACCTGTTGGTCTGACATTAAGGCCGTGTTGTCGTCAGTCAGATCTCAGATGGTAACCTGTTGGTCAGATCTCAGATGGTAACCTGTTGGTCTGATCTCAGATGGTAACCTGTTGGTCTGACATTAAGGCCGTGTTGTCGTCAGTCAGATCTCAGATGGTAACCTGTTGGTCTGATCTCAGATGGTAACCTGTTGGTCTGATCTCAGATGGTAACCTGTTGGTCTGACATTAAGGCCGTGTTGTCGTCAGTCAGATCTCAGATGGTAACCTGTTGGTCTGACATTAAGGCCGTGTTGTCGTCAGTCAGATCTCAGATGGTAACCTGTTGATCTGACATTAAGGTCAATAGGTTTGTCGTTTGTTAAATTGGAACAGTTTCCATTAGATTGCAGACCTGTCACCAATCTTATTAGAAGTGATCAATAGTAATTCTGGCCATGTCCACTCTGTGGGTTCCCCTGACCTCTGACCTCCTGTACCCCCCCCTCCCAGACTGTAGAGGCTGTGTCCAGTGTGTGGGTTCCCCTGACCTCTGACCTCCTGTACCCCCCCAGGCTGTAGAGGGTTGTGAGCAGCAGTGAGTGCCCTCTACACCAGCACCTCCAGAGCACCAGCAGCAGTCTGCCACCCATCCAGACATCTCAACCCCTCCCTCCCTCAGCCAGACCCCCCCCCAGCGGGGTGACAACCCACCAGCATGGAGGCCTCCTTCGGCCCCACCTTCTCAGCTGTGGTTCCTGGAGCTAAAAGTGAGTCCACCTCAGGAAAACCTCTGTCTGGGAAAAACTCTGAGGAATCAGGTCAGCTGATATCTGTTCTGTCTGCAACATCCTGGAAGTTTAACCTCAGACAAAGCCCTAGATGTGTCAGACATAGAAATATATAATCTAGATTCTATGGTGTCAGTTTAACCTCACTGACTAAGCCATAGGTCAGACATAGAAATATATAATCTAGATTCTATGGTGTCAGTTTAACCTCACTGACTAAGCCATAGGTCAGACATAGAAATATATAATCTAGATTATATGGTGTCAGTGTAACCTCACTGACTAAGCCCTTGGTGTGTCAGAGACAGAAATATAATCTAAACTCTAGATTATGTCTGACACACCAAGGGCTTAGTCGGTGAGGTTAAACTGACACCATAGTTTCTAATTTTTAGATTATATTTCTATGGTGTCAGTTTAACCTCAGTGACTGAAGCCATAGGTGTGCCAGACATAGAAATGTATAATCTAGATTCTATGGTGTCAGCGATTTATTGTGGTAACTTCCTAGTGAGTTTAAGGTCACTATGGTAACTGTATGGCACCTAAAATATGGTTAAACTACAAGATAACTAACGGTAACCTCAGACTCTCTCTCTCTGTTTCAGCGGAAGCCTCCGGTACCTACAAGCAGCACCGCCGTACCCCCTCCTCCTCCAGTACCCTCACATACTCGCCACGAGACGACGAGGATGGCATGGTACACACACACACACACACACACACACACACACACGCACTGATTTTGCTCACGATCTCTTTGTGTTCTATAGAAATATAATGTATAGAAAATCTATTTATTTCAAGTTTATTTGACTGGTTCATAGTACAATAAAATGCTTTCGCTAGAAACACTCGGGAATATGTTCCCGGGAAATCACCCTTGAGGAGTTTTACCACATCAGTCACTGACTTCGATAATAAGGGCATCGACGACGACGTCTTCGTCGCCACGGTGACGAACATATCCCAACCGGAAGACTTGTCGCTTTCAAGGAGCGGGAACACTAACCCGGACACGTATAAGTAAATCCTGCTACGACTTCTGACGAAAGATAATAAAACAGGCAAGAGGACTCTCAGGTAGAATCCTACGACACCGGGTCCGACACTCGTCGGATGTGGCAGGGGGGGGGGGCTTTCAAACTATCACGGATTTACAAAGGGTAACCCAACCGCGAGCTGCCCAGTGACGCGAGCCCACCAAATGAGCTAAATACCGTCTATGCTCACTCTTGAGGCAATCAACACTGAACCATGCATGAACGCACCGACTGTTCCAGACGACTGTGTGTATATAACCTGGTTATCATTACTCAGTACTGGTACCCTGTGTATATAGTCTAGTTATCATTACTCAGTACTGGTACCCTGTGTATGTTGCATAGGTATCATTACTCTCTCTCTCTGTCTCTATCCCCCCCAGCTCCCCATCAGCACCCCGAGGCGTTCTGACTCTGCCATCTCGGTGCGTTCCCTCCTCTCTGAGTCCAACATGTCCCTCCGCTCGACCTTCTCTCTTCACGAGGACGACGACGACACGGTACGGCTACACTAATGATGCTAAAGATGCTAACAATCCTTCAACATTAAATACGCTAACGCTATCAATGCCAATGTTAACTCGATGCTAATTATACTTCAATGATACCCCGGTGCTATTGATGCTGATGATACCCCGGTGCTATCGATGCTGATGATACCCGGTGCTATCGATGCTGATGATACCCCGGTGCTATCGATGCTGATGATACCCCGGTGCTAGTGATACCTGAATGCTAACTGTGCTAGTGATACCTGAATGCTAACTGTGCTAGTGATACCTGAATGCTATCGATGCTAGTGATACCTGAATGCTATCGATGCTAGTGATACCTGAATGCTAGTGATACCTGAATGCTATCGATGCTAGTGATACCTGAATGCTAACTGTGCTAGTGATACCTGAATGCTAACTGTGCTAGTGATACCTGAATGCTAACTGTGCTAGTGATACCTGAATGCTAACTATGCTAGTGATGCCTGAATGCTAACTGTGCTAGTGATACCTGAATGCTAACTGTGCTGGTGATACCTGAATGCTAACTATGCTAATGATGTGTGTAGGAGCCCCTGGTGTTTGCAGAGCAGCCGTCGGTGAAGCTGTGTTGTCAGCTCTGCTGCAGCGTCTTCAAAGACCCTGTCATCACCACCTGTGGGGTGAGAGAAACCAGCCTCTCCTCTCACTTCCTCACCCTCTCCATTCCCCTGTTTGTTCTCCTCACCCCTCCTCTCCTCACCCCTCCTCTCCGCTCCCGTTTGTTCTCCTCACCTCTCCTCACCCCTCCTCTCCTCACCCCTCCTCTCCTCACCCCTCCTCTCCGCTCCCGTTTGTTCTCCTCACCCCTCCTCTCCTCACCCCTCCTCACAACCTCCTTCATTGACCTCTGTCTCTGTCTCCCCTATTTGTTCTCCTCACCCCTCCTTCATTGACCTGTCTCTGTCTGTCTCTCCCTCCAGCACACCTTCTGCAGGCGATGTGCCTTGACCTCCGGTAGGGGACTTTACCTACCTACACTGTTGGTTAAAAAGTTACACCTTTCCAGCATCACATATATAATGTGAATGCAAATTGTTGTTACATTTGTTTATCTCTCGCTCTCTGCCCTCCTCCACCCCTCCTCTCTTTCTCCCTGTTCTCTCATTCTCCCTCTCCCCTCCTCCACCCCTCCTCTCTTTCTCCCTGTTCTCTCATTCTCCCTCTCCCCTCCTCCACCCCTCCTCCACCCCTCCTCTCTTTCTCCCTGTTCTCTCATTCTCCCTCTCTCCCCTCCTCCACCCCTCCTCTCTTTCTCCCTGTTCTCTCATTCTCCCTCTCCCCTCCTCCACCCCTCCTCTCTTTCTCCCTGTTCTCTCATTCTCCCTCTCTCCCCTCCTCCACCCCTCCTCTCTTTCTCCCTGTTCTCTCATTCTCCCTCTTGCACCCCTCCTCTCTTTCTCCCTGTTCTCTCATTCTCCCTCTCCCCTCCTCCACCCCTCCTCTCTTTCTCCCTGTTCTCTCATTCTCCCTCTCTCCCCTCCTCCACCCCTTCTCTCTTTCTCCCTGTTCTCTCATTCTCCCTCTCCCCTCCTCCACCCCTCCTCTCTTTCTCCCTGTTCTCTCATTCTCCCTCTCCCCTCCTCCACCCCTCCCCTCTTTCTCCCTGTTCTCTCATTCTCCCTCTTCCTCCCCTCTTTCTCCCTCTTCTCTCATTCTCCCCTCCTCCACCCCTCCCCTCCTCCTCCCTGTTCTCTCCCTCTCTCCCCTCCTCCACCCCTCCCCTCCTCCTCCCTGTTCTCTCCCTCTCTCCCCTCCTCCCCTCCTCCTCCCTGTTCTCTCCCTCTCTCCTCCTCCCCTCCTCCCTGTTCTCTCCCTCTCTCCCCTCCTCCACCCCTCCCCTCCTCCCTGTTCTCTCCCTCTCTCCCCCTCCTCCTCCCCTCCTCCCTGTTCTCTCCCTCTCTCCCCTCCTCCACCCCTCCCCTCCTCCTCCCTGTTCTCTCCCTCTCTCCCCTCCTCCACCCCTCCCCTCCTCCTCCCTGTTCTCTCCCTCTCTCCCCTCCTCCACCCCTCCCCTCCTCCTCCCTGTTCTCTCCCTCTCTCCCCTCCTCCACCCCTCTCCTCCTCCTCCCTGTTCTCTCCCTCTCTCCCCTCCTCCACCCCTCTCCTCCTCCTCCCTGTTCTCTCCCTCTCTCCCCTCCTCCACCCCTCCCCTCCTCCTCCCTGTTCTCTCCCTCTCTCCCCTCCTCTAGATAAGTGTCCGGTGGACACTGCTAAGTTGACGGTGGTGGTGAACAACATTGCTGTAGCAGAACAGATAGGAGAGCTGTTTATCCACTGTAAATACGGCTGCCGGCTCTTAAACACCACCCCCACTTCCCCTAACGGGGCCGGAGGAGGGGCTTCCCCTAACGGGGCCGGAGGAGGCACTGCTGCTAGTCGGGGTGAAGGGACACCTAAGATGGGAGGACCTGGGAACTTTGAGGTTGATCCAATGGGCTGTCCTTTCACCATCAAGCTCACCACACGCAAGTAAGGGCTTGAAATGTCAATGCATTTTGACATGTTACTTTTGTTTAGTTAGTTATTGTGCCGTTGTGATTTTTTAAAAGGACAGTTCACTCTAAAAATCTAAACGTTGGTCAGATGTTCTCAGACCTCAATAGGTGTCTGATGCAGAGACGAGTCTATAGCTGACGGAATTTAGATGGAACGATCCCCTTTGCTAGTTAGACATCGGAGGGGAACGATCCCTTTGCTGGTTAGACGTAGGAGGGAAACGATCCCTTTGCTGGTTAGACGTAGGAGGGAAACGATCCCTTTGCTGGTTAGACGTAGGAGGGAAACGATCCCTTTGCTGGTTAGACGTCGGAGGGAAACGATCCCCTTTGCTGGTTAGACGTTTCAGGGAAACGATCCCCTTTGCTGGTTAGACGTCGGAGGGAAACGATCCCCTTTGCTGGTTTAGACGTTTCAGGGAAACGATCCCCTTTGCTGGTTAGGCGTCGGAGGGAAACGATCCCCTTTGCTGGTTAGACGTTTCAGGGAAACGATCCCCTTTGCTGGTTAGACGTTTCAGGGAAACGATCCCTTTGCTGGTTAGACGTTTCAGGGAAACGATCCCCTTTGCTGGTTAGACGTCGGAGGGAAACAATCCCCTTTGTTGGTTAGACGTTGGAGGGAACGATCCCCTTTGCTGGTTAGACGTTTCAGGGAAACGATCCCCTTTGCTGGTTAGACGTTTCAGGGAAACGATCCCTTTGCTGGTTAGACGTTTCAGGGATACGATCCCCTTTGCCGGTTAGACGTTTCAGGGAAACAATCCCCTTTGCCGGTTAGACGTTTCAGGGAAACGATCCCCTTTGCCGGTTAGACGTTTCAGGGAAACGATCCCCTTTGCCGGTTAGACGTTTCAGGGAAACGATCCCCTTTGCCGGTTAGACGTTTCAGGGAAACAATCCCCTTTTCTGGTTAGACGTTTCAGGGAAACAATCCCTTTGCCGGTTAGACGTTTCAGGGAAACAATCCCTTTGCCGGTTAGACGTTTCAGGGAACGATCCCTTTGCCGGTTAGACGTTTCAGGGAAACGATCCCTTTGCCGGTTAGACGTTTCAGGGAAACGATCCCTTTGCTGGTTAGACGTTTCAGGGATACGATCCCTTTGCCGGTTAGATGTTTCAGGGAAACGATCCCCTTTGCTGGTTAGACGTTTCAGGGAACGATCCCTTTGCCGGTTAGACGTTTCAGGGAAACGATCCCCTTTGCTGGTTAGACGTTTCAGGGAAACAATCCCCTTTGCCGGTTAGACGTTTCAGGGAACGATCCCTTTGCCGGTTAGACGTTTCAGGGAACGGTCCCTTTGCTGGTTATAAGTAGGAGGGAAACGATCCCTTTGCTGGTTAGACGTAGGAGGGAACGATCCCCTTTACTGGTTAGACGTTTCAGGGAAACGATCCCCTTTGCTGGTTAGACGTCGGAGGGGAACGATCCCCTTTGCTGGTTAGACGTTTCAGGGAAACGGTCCCTTTGCTGGTTAGACGTCGGAGGGAAACGATCCTCTTTGCTGTTTAGACGTCGGAGGGAAACAATCCCCTTTTGCTGTGACCTGATGTTGACCTCTGACCTGCAGGGAGCACGAGGTGAGCTGTGACTACCGTCCAGTGCGCTGTCCCAACAACCCCTCCTGCCCTCCTCTACTCACCATGAACCTGGAGGGACACCTTAAGGAATGTGAACACATCAAGTGCCCTCACTCCAAATACGGGTAGGTCGCGCTCACACACACACACACACACACACACACCAGGGTTTCCGTCAGGAAAATTTGGCGCCGGACAATGGGAAATGTACAAATCAAATGTATTTATATTAAAGCGATTCTTACATCAGCTGATATCTCAAAGTGCTGTACAGAAACCCAGCCTAAAACCCCAAACAGCAAGCAATGCAGGTGTAGAAGCACGGTGGCTAGGAAAAACTCCCTAGAAAGGCCAAAACCTAGGAAGAAACCTAGAGAAGAACCAGGCTATGTGGGGTGGCCAGTCCTCTTCTGGCTGTGCCGGGTGGAGATTATAACAGAACATGGCCAAGATGTTCAAATGTTCATAGATGACCAGCAGAGTCAAATAATAATAATCACAGTAGTTGTCGAGGGTGCAGCAAGTCAGCAAATCAGGAGTAAATGTCAGTTGGCTTTTCATAGCCGATCATTGAGAGTATCTCTACCGCTCCTGCTGTCTCTAGAGAGTTGAAAACAGCAGGTCTGGGACAGGTAGCACATCCTCGCTCTTCCTCTCAGAACAGCATTGAGTCAGTCACTGTAGATGGATAGGATATAACCACAGGGTGGGAATACTCTCTGATATGATATAACCACAGGAGGGGAATACTCTCTGATTGGTACTGTGGATGGATAGGATATAACCACAGGGTGGGAGTACTCTCTGATAGGATATAACCACAGGAGGGGAATACTCTCTGATTGGTACTGTGGATGGATAGGATATAACCACAGGGTGGGAGTACTCTCTGATAGGATATAACCACAGGGTGGGAATACTCTCTGATAGGATATAACCACAGGGTGGGAATACTCTCTGATAGGATATAACCACAGGAGGGGAATACTCTCTGATAGGATATAACCACAGGGTGGGAATACTCTCTGGTAGGATAGAACCACAGGGTGGGAATACTCTCTGATAGGATATAACCACAGGGTGGGAATACTCTCTGATATGATATAACCACAGGAGGGGAATACTCTCTGATTGGTACTGTGGATGGATAGGATATAACCACAGGGTGGGAGTACTCTCTGATAGGATATAACCACAGGGTGGGAATACTCTCTGATAGGATATAACCACAGGGTGGGAATACTCTCTGATAGGATATAACCACAGGAGGGGAATACTCTCTGATAGGATATAACCACAGGGTGGGAATACTCTCTGGTAGGATAGAACCACAGGGTGGGAATACTCTCTGATAGGATATAACCACAGGGTGGGAACACTCTCTGATAGGATATAACCACAGGGTGGGAATACTCTCTGATAGGATATAACCACAGGGTGGGAACACTCTCTGATAGGATATAACCACAGGGTGGGAATACTCTCTGACAGGATATAACCACAGGGTGGGAATCATCCAGAACATAAAGTATAAACACACACCGACCTCATGTCTGAACCCCTCCCTGACCGACCCCCTGACCTCATGTCTGAACCCCTCCCTGACCGACCCCCTGACCTCATGTCTGACCCCCTCCCTGACCCCCCCCCCTGACCTCATGTCTGACCCCCCCTCCCTGACCCCCCCCTGACCTCATGTCTGACCCCCCCTCCCTGACCTCCCCCTGACCTCATATCTGACCCCCTCCCTGACCCCCCCCGACCCCCTGTCTAACCCCACCCCTCCTTCTCAGATGTGCGTTTATCGGTAACCAGGATACGTATTCCACACATCTGGACCCCCTGTCTGACCCCCTGTCTGACCCCCTGTTTGACCCCTCTCTCTCCCCCTGTCTGACCCCTCTGTCTCCCTGTCTGACCCCCTGTTTGACCCCCTGTCTGACTCCCCCTGTCTGACCCCTCTCTCCCCCTGTCTGACCCCGTTTGACCCCCTGTCTGACCCCTCTCTCTCTCCCTGTCTGACCCCTCTCTCCCCCTGTCTGACCCCCTGTTTGACCCCCTGTCTGACCCCTCTCTCTCTCCCTGTCTGACCCCTCTCTCCCCCTGTCTGACCCCCTGTTTGACCCCCTGTCTGACCCCTCTCTCTCCCCCTGTCTGACCCCTCTCCCTCTCCCTGTCTGACCCCCTGTCTGACCCCTCTCTCTCCTTCTCCTCAGATGTGCGTTTATCGGTAACCAGGATACGTATTCCACCCATCTGGACCCCCAGTCTGACCCCCTGTTTGACCCCCTGTCTGACCCCTCTCTCTCTCCCTGTCTGACCCCTCTCTCCCCCTGTCTGACCCCCTGTTTGACCCCCTGTCTGACCCCTCTCTCTCCCCCTGTCTGACCCCTCTATCTCCCCCTGTCTGACCCCCTGTCTGACCCCTCTCTCTCTCCCCCTGTCTGACCCCTCTCTCTCCTTCTGTCTGACCCCCTGTCTGACCCCTCTCTCTCTCCCCCTGTCTGACCCCTCTCTCTCCTTCTCCTCAGATGTGCGTTTATCGGTAACCAGGATACGTATTCCACCCATCTGGACCCCCTGTCTGACCCCCTGTCTGACTCCCCCTGTCTGACACCCCCTATCTGACCACCCTCTCTCTCCCTGTTTGACCCCCTGTCTGACCCCTTTCTCTCCCCCTGTCTGACCCCTCTCTCTCTCCCTGTCTGACCCCCAGTCTGACCCCCTCTCTCCCCCTGTCTGACCCCCTGTCTGACCCCTCTCTCTCCCCCTGTCTGACCCCTCTCTCTCTCCCTGTCTGACCCCCTGTCTGACCCCTCTCTCTCCCCGTCTGACCCCCAGTCTGACCCCCCTCTCTCCCCCTGTCTGACCCCCTGTCTGACCCCCTGTTTGACTCCCCCTGTCTGACACCCCCTATCTGACCACCCTCTCTCTCCCTGTTTGACCCCCTGTCTGACCCCTTTCTCTCCCCCTGTCTGACCCCTCTCTCTCTCCCTGTCTGACCCCCTGTCTGACCCCTCTCTCTCCCTCTGTCTGACCCCCAGTCTGACCCCCCTCTCTCCCCCTGTCTGACCCCCTGTCTGACCCCTCTCTCTCCCCCTGTCTGACCCCTCTCTCTCTCCCTGTCTGACCCCCTGTCTGACCCCTCTCTCTCCCCGTCTGACCCCCAGTCTGACCCCCCTCTCTCCCCCTGTCTGACCCCCAGTCTGACCCCCCTCTCTCTCCCTGTCTGACCCCCTGTCTGACCCCTCTCTCTCCTTCTCAGATGTGCGTTTATAGGTAACCAGGATACGTATTCCACCCATCTGGACCCCCTGTCAGACCCCCTGTCTGACCCCTCTCTCTCCCCCTGTCGGACCCCCTGTCTGACCCCCTGTCTGACCCCTCTCTCTCCCCCTGTCTGACCCCTCTCTCTCTCCCTCTCTCTCCCCCTGTCTGACCCCTCTCTCTCCCCCTGTCTGACCCCTCTCCCTCTCCCTGTCTGACCCCCTGTCTGACCCCTCTCTCTCCCCCTGTTTGACCCCTCTCCCTCTCCCTGTCTGACCCCCTGTCTGACCCCCTGTCTGACCCCCTGTCTGACCCCTCTCTCTCTCCTTCTCCTCAGATGTGCGTTTATCGGTAACCAGGATACGTATTCTACCCATCTGGACCCCCCGTCAGACCCCCTGTCTGACCCCTCTCTCTCTCCCCCTGTCTGACCCCTCTCTCTCCCCCTGTCTGACCCCTCTCCCTGTCTGACCCCCTGTCTGACCCCTCTCTCTCCTTCTCCTCAGATGTGCGTTTATCGGTAACCAGGATACGTATTCTACCCATCTGGACCCCCTGTCTGACCCCCTGTCTGACCCCCTGTCTGACCCCTCTCTCTCCCCCTGTCTGACCCCCTGTCTGACCCCTCTCTCTCCTTCTCCTCAGATGTGCGTTTATCGGTAACCAGGATACGTATTCTACCCATCTGGACCCCCTGTCTGACCCCCTGTCTGACCCCCTGTCTGACCCCTCTCTCTCCCCCTGTCTGACCCCTCTCTCTCCTTCTCCTCAGATGTGCGTTTATCGGTAACCAGGATACGTATTCTACCCATCTGGACCCCCTGTCTGACCCCCTGTCTGACCCCCTGTCTGACCCCTCTCTCTCCCCCTGTCTGACCCCCTGTCTGACCCCTCTCTCCCCCTGTCTGACCCCTCTCTCTCTCCTTCTCCTCAGATGTGCGTTTATCGGTAACCAGGATACGTATTCTATCCATCTGGACCCCCTGTCAGACCCCCTGTCTGACCCCCTGTCTGACCCCTCTCTCTCCCCCTGTCTGACCTCTCTCTCTCCCCCTGTCTGACCCCTCTCTCTCCTTCTGTCTGACCCCCTGTCTGACCCCTCTCTCTCTCCCCCTGTCTGACCCCTCTCTCTCCTTCTCCTCAGATGTGCGTTTATCGGTAACCAGGATACGTATTCTACCCATCTGGACCTGTGTAAGTTTGAAGGGCTGAAGGAGTTCCTGCAACAGACTGATGACAGGTACGTACAACCATGAGGTACAGGTGACCCTCCCTCTCTCCCTGATTGGTTCCATGTTGACCCTCCCTCTCTCCCTGATAGGTTCCATGTGGACTCTCCCTGATAGGTTCCATGTTGACCCTCTCTCTCTCCCTGATAGGTTCCATGTTGACCCTCCATCTTTTCCTGATAGGTTCCATGTTGACTCTCCCTGATAGGTTCCATGTTGACCCTCTCTCTCTCCCTGATAGGTTCCATGTTGACCCTCCCTCTCTCCCTGATAGGTTCCATGTTGACCCTCCCTCTCTCCCTGATAGGTTCCATGTTGACTCTCCCTGATAGGTTCCATGTTGACCCTCTCTCTCTCCCTGATAGGTTCCATGTTGACCCTCCATCTTTTCCTGATAGGTTCCATGTTGACTCTCCCTGATAGGTTCCATGTTGACCCTCTCTCTCTCCCTGATAGGTTCCATGTTGACCCTCTCTCTCTCCCTGATAGGTTCCATGTTGACCCTCTCTCTCTCCCTGATAGGTTCCATGTTGACCCTCTCTCTCTCCCTGATAGGTTCCATGTTGACCCTCTCTCTCTCCCTGATAGGTTCCATGTTGACCCTCCATCTTTTCCTGATAGGTTCCATGTTGACTCTCCCTGATAGGTTCCATGTTGACCCTCTCTCTCTCCCTGATAGGTTCCATGTTGACCCTCTCTCTCTCCCTGATAGGTTCCATGTTGACCCTCTCTCTCTCCCTGATAGGTTCCATGTTAACCCTCCCTCTCTCCCTGATAGGTTCCATGTTGACCCTCCCTCTCTCCCTGATAGGTTCCATGTTAACCCTCCCTCTCTCCCTGATAGGTTCCATGTTGACCCTCTCTCTCTCCCTGATAGGTTCCATGTTGACCCTCCCTCTCTCCCTGATAGGTTCCATGTTGACTCTCCCTGATAGGTTCCATGTTGACCCTCTCTCTCTCCCTGATAGGTTCCATGTTGACCCTCCATCTTTTCCTGATAGG